>NW_020884890.1:4201145-4298791 GCF_003945725.1 Corapipo altera
TCCCTTCTCTTCCCTTCTCTTCCCTTCTCTTCCCTTCTCTTCCCTTCCCTTCCCTTCCTTTCCCTTCCTTTCCCTTCCCTTCCCTTCCTTTCCCTTCCTTTCCCTTCCCTTCCCTTCATGGTCTCATAATTAAACACAATATAATTGTGAGTCTGTATATGTAAGAAATTGCAGTTACACCACTAGCCTTAATTCTGGTATTTATCAACTTTAACTGTTGACTTCTTGACCTTAATATTGTTTTCCTGAATTCATTAATATGTTGATTATATGGGCTTATGGGTAAGAGAGCTTTAATTGTTATGAATTGAGACTTTCCAGAACATTAAAGCCAAACAGAACAGTAGAATAATCCATTTCATATGTTACAAATAAATAAAGAATCATTTTAAACTAATTCTTCAATTTAATCAAGAAAGTTTCCTTGAAATGTCCATACAGTAATCTTTACCACATGACATTTTATATTCACACCATTTAAATGAAAAATAAATGCCATTCAAATAGTTCTGTTCATAGTCATGTGTATTACCATTTCTTTGTATTTATCAGCACTACAAGCTTTCTCATTTTTCATGGCTTCGGTTTCTTCATGGTATAATGAATAGATGTTCCATGAAAATTATGCTAAAATAACAGAGAAATGCCCATGAATATTCATAGAGATAATTATTATTCTTGCTTCTTGACAGTGAGAAAATATGGGAAAAATTCTACATGCAGAAAATAATGTAAAAATGTAGTTTGAAGAAGAAGTTTGTGTATTTTATGTGTAGTTTTCAAAATTTGAATTTCTATTCAGGATTAACTTTTCACAAAAATTCACAGTTACTTTGAAGGATGAGGGAAGAACAAAAAGCCCATGGAGAAAAAACTCGTGATACATCAGGTGATAAAATGAAAGAATCATAGGAATATAACACTTTAGAAACTAGAAGCTAATATAGTAATAATGTTCTTGAATGGCTTTGGTCTTCCTTCCCCATCAGTTGTGCGACACTGACCTCCATAAAGTTCTGAGGTCAGCTAAGAGGCTACAGAAAAAACACAGAAACATAAAAAGAGAGTCAGTCAAGTGCTAAAATAGTGTTTGAAGTGCAACTCTGATCTGCACAAGGAAAAGGGGTCTGCTCAGCCTCACAAGGCATCATGCGACATCTTCACCATTTCAACGATTTCCATACACAGGGCAGGTCCAACTTTCAGTCCCGTCTACTGAGTATGCAACCAGGTTGTCTCCTAGCTGCCATTCAGGATGGGACCCAGCTGCATGCTATAGTCTCACATATATTAAATTCTCTTGGAAGGAAACCAGATATTCTGGCAGGGTGAAGGTTTATAAATGTTATTTTAAATAATGGGAGGAAAAAAGACAGTGAGACTATGCACAAGTACCGTGTCTGGTTCCAGGCTCCTCAGTTTAGGAAGGATATTGAGGTGCTGGAACTTGACCAGAGAAGAGCAACGAGGCTGGTGAAGTGACTCAAACACAAGTCCAATGAGGAGAGGCTGAGGGAGCTGGGGTTGTTTAGCCTGCAGAAGAGGAGGCTCAGGGGAGACCTTATTGCTCTCTACATCTCCCTGAAAGGAGGTTGTAGCCAGGTGAGGGTTGGTCTCTTCTTCCAGATGACCAGCAGTAGGACAAGAGGGTGGGGTCTTAAGCTCTGCCAGGGGAGGTTTAGTTTAGATATCAGGAAGAAATTTTTTACAGAGAGAGTAATCAGACATTGGAATGGGCTGCCCAGGGAGATGACAGATTCATCATCCCTGGAGGTTTTTAGGAGCAGACTGGATGTGGCACTTATGCCATGGTCTGGTTGACAAGATGGTGTTGGGTCGCAGGTTGGACTTGATGATCTCAGAGGTCTTTTCCAACCTAACTGATTCTGTGATTCTGTGATTTGGTTATCTCCAGCCTTCCATGGCTGGATTCAAATTCCTTTGTTGTCCTGCTCTCTACCTAGTCACCGGCTGAAGTGCGAGATCATATGAAGAATATATCCATCTCTGTAGTTGCAATCTCTATTCCTTCCTCCAGATGAGTACAGTTAACCAGATGTTTCCTAGGAACCCTGTTTGCTGTGACAACTTGTTGCTTCCACTCAGCAATGGCTATGAAAAGTGACAAATTAATCATAAACAAATACATGAATTTAAAAGTTGTTTTATTTTTTTTCACCTGAAGATGAATCTCTGTGCTGATATGGAAAAACAAAAAAGAAAAAAAAAGAAAAAAATCACTTATCTGTAAAGAAATTCCAGCCTCACATTGCAGACTAGAACTTAGACGGATTCAAAATATTAGGAAGTATCAGTTTCAATAAAATCACACTACAAAGCACAGATGAGTATAGCAAATATAGCAAAGGGGCAGACAAGCTAAGCCTACCTGTCAATTAAATCCCGTCCTTCTTCTCCATTGTCAACGAGGGACATGTAAGGAGTGCCAAGGAAATCTCTACTTCTTTACTCCTGTTAACAATCATAGCGGTGTTGGATCAAGGGTTGGACTTGATGATCTTGGAGGTCTTTTCCAACCCAATTGGTTCTATGATTCGACGATTCTATGAACAGTCCCAGACACTTACAGGAGTAAGACTTGGAATAACCAGACCTGTTCCTCTACACTTCTTCAAACTTGGGACCTGATTCCCTGGCAATATAAGAAAAGAGTGGTAAAGAAAAGAATTTAATATCGTTCAAATAATGTTATGTTTTTGACAGAAAAGTTTAATTGCAATTATAAATATATGGGGGAGGGTGTTGTTTGTTTGTTTGCTTGCTTGTTTTGTTTGTCTTTTGGTTTTTTTTGTCTGGGAAAACTACATGGCAAAACCCAAACATGTTATTGCAAAAATGTATTAGGTTATCCTACATAATTTACAGAAAAGTGTGTTTTACTTACATGGTTATTTTTCTCTTGCTGTTAACGACCACAAGATTAACAAGGGAAAAGTTATAAAAATTCAGAATTTTGTAACTTCTTTGTAGGAAGTGAAGCCACAGTTCTTCAGGAAGGTCACAAATGAGGTTATTGATTCCAATGACTTTTAAAGTAAATAAAGTGGTGTAATTTATGCCTTACCTTGCCTTGCGTTTCGATAGTATAGTTTATAACCCGCATGGTAATGTAGCTTGATTCTGAATATTTAGATATATTTTACAGTGAGGAATACAAACAAAATTACTCCTTTAACACTTGTTTGCACTGATTGAAAAGAAGTACCATATTCTTTTAGAGAAATTGCAGAAAAGTGCACTAAATTTATTTCCATAATATCTAAAATTCTATGTAGTAGTTTTAACGTACAAAGGTATCCCAATGTAAGGGATAATCTCTTTGTCTTTCTAACCATAAAAATTTACTGTGATAGATGGGAAACATTAACCAAAATGTAGTAAAGGAGCAGTGTTAGTTTAATCTTTACTTACAGAATTCTGCATGCTTCTTATAGTATCTAAAGGTCCATCTACGTCTATTGTGTCCTTTGCACCTCAAACAGCTTGCTTGACAGCATGCCTGCAAACCCAACTGTGATGCCTCTCACTTCACAGTTGTTTGTCCTTACTAGATCTAAAGTCATACTACTCAATATTTCAGGGAAAGAAATCTATGCTACTATTTCCCACTGTTCCAGAACATAGAACCTCTCCTCAGTAGAAGGGAATAGAAAACTTAAAAGTAGTTCATATAGCAGTTTAAACACTCTGATTTCCTCTCTCTACACCCTGTCCCTGCTGAGCTGTAAAAACATATGCCTTCCTTTGTACACAAACATATGCCTTCCTTTGTACACAAACACAAGAGTTCATCTAGTAGGCTGAGAACAAGAGAAGGGTTCTTTAATAGAGCCTTGGATGGACATGTTCACCAAAGAATGCAAATTGGGAGCTTGTATTACGCTGACAACATAGATGGACATTGTAGAGAAAGACCAGAAAGCCAAGTTATTGTGTGGATTCATAGGTGGGAAGTAGGAAAGTAAAAATTATTTTTCTTGTATATACAATACATGTGTTACGTCTAGTGTGTACTTTTTAAGAATGCTGAAAAATTAGACAAAAGGTTGCAAAATAAAGTAACATACATTTTTCAGGAACCTGAGAAAATGTCTGAGCAAGAGCACCGAAAAGTTCAGACTATTTATCCTATCAAAAGAACAGTGGTGAATTGATGACAGTTTGTAAAAAACCTACAGGCAAAGAAGACTGAACAATGGAAACCTGGTAAATTTAATGCACCCCTCTGCTTGTTAACTTCAGGTAAAACAGCTGAAGTTTGTGAAATCTGTCTTAAAATAATCATTATTAAATAGGATCAAACTTCGTGAAATTATGTTAAACCCTCTTTTATGAGCTCTGTGATTTTCCAGAAAGTTATAATCTGAGAAGTACATAAATTAATAACATCATGAAACAGACAACACTATTACTGATGGCTTGAGACCAGTAAAAAAAGAGATCACACACATTGGTGAAGAATACTTTTGTGATAGCTGGAAACTTATATTTTAAGAAAGGGTAGACTGAAAATAGTGAATTTCCCCTTAAAAAGAAAACATAATTTGGATTATAAAGTAGTGCAAATGTGAACATTTGCTGAACTGTGAAAGTCTGTATGAATGAGCTAACTAAAACAGTTAATGTTTCTAAATGATATACCAGCTCCTGGGCTGCCTTGTCTTCAGCAGGGCCTCTGGAAACTTTGGTTTCTCAGGGGTTTACACTGCTGGCTCTACCACAAAAAGTGTGGGGCACCTGAGCCTCACCTGAAGTCTGTATCAGAGGAAATCTTATCTCCCTGGACCTGAACAAGAAGACATGTCCCTGTGAAAGCCAAGGCATTATAAGGACTGTATGACAAGAAATTTTAAAAAAAAATATTACTCAAGGTAGACTTTATAGCATTTCTATCCTGGCATCACAGATCCCAAAAGTTTCTGTTGTAGTCTGATAAGTGGGATGACATGAAAACAAATATAAACCTTTTTTTTTCTTTTGTGAACACCTCATTAGAAGTCTGTCCAAGATGATGCTCTGTGAAATGTACTAAAAAAAAGTATGTTTTTCACACTAGGATTTTTTAACAATTCATTCAAATATTTCTGACTGTCTTTTCCCCTAAGTCTAATAGCTGCTCCTCCCCCGGTAAAAGAACGAATAAATCTTGTTTCACCTGAGATACACAACTTGTTTAGACATGTTTTTTTGTTCCCAACTGCGAGGAGTGGAGGGTCCTTACAACATACTCCAATGAATTATTTACTTTCTTCAAATCTGTAACTTTCCTGTAGAGCGTAAACGAGTGATAGTTTTTCTTGAGAGCATGTCAGTCGGAATTTCACCAAGAAATATAACCCTTAATCTTCAAGACCTCACTGTGAATCTATCCCATATGCAATGTAGTATACGTTTAAACCTTATAAATTTGATTTTTTAAAGAAAAACAATGAAACTCTGTTCCCATTGAAAGATGTAGCACTGACACAAACCCTTTGTTTTGTGTTGGAATTCTTCCTTCTAGATTCCTAAAATCTAGCTTGTCAGAGAAAGCTGCAAGCAATAACTTGCTAAAAATTTATTTGCTCATGATGAGTATAAAAGAAGTGAGACAGCTACTACCCCTCAATTCAGTGTTTATTGAAAAGTTAAGCAGGCAAAATTACAAAGCAAAAGATGTAGTCCTTCATTTTATAGAGCAGAAAGCAATGTGAATGAGTGATAATAAATGATATAAATAAACTGAACGCACTTGCAAACTCTGAGGGAGATAACAACCTATTGATTTACATCATTTAATGAAAAAGTTAGAAACAAAAGCTAGCTATGTGTTTTATATAAAAAGCACCACAGAACAGAGTTAAACTAGTCAAAGCAGTAATATGCAATTATTTCTTTTTGTTCATATTGTGGAGAGAACTACAGCAATATTGCGTCAATGACAGTGAAAAACAATTTTTTCAACACTGCACCCAATACCTTATTTAATTTTTCATCATTCCTTCTTCTACTTTTTAAAAATTTTTGAACACATATTCTTATCTCTTAGTGATGTGATGTCCTGACATGGTAACTCCTGTATAGCCATATATAAATTATAGGTTCATTAAACATAATTTCTTCACACAAGCAATCTTGAATAGTCTAGAAGGGTCAGAGAATGTAATTATGTCCAAAGAGAAGGCACTTTGGGAGAAATGCCTAGTAATGCTGTTTCACAGGTGCAATGAAAGGGATAAATTCTGTATAATTTGAGAGCTCTTTCTGAAACCCAAATAGAAGAGGACCTAATTCAAAGTTTATTTTACAATCTTTTTCACCCCTATTTAATGCTCATTAAGGATCCTGAATGATAATATTAGATTGATTCCTCACTAAAATTCTATGATCCTTTACAAAGTTAATGTAATGATGCCATATTGTTCAGATTTGGGGCACCATTACCATTAGGTAACATAATTAAAATGGAATTACATATTTTTAGCTGTAGGAAAACCTACAAAAACTATATTCTGAGAAAGTGAATTATGCAGTGTTACTAGTGAAAATTGGTTGTCAGTGTCCAAATATCAACATCCAAATTATTGAGTCTTTTTACAGCAGATGTGACATTAAGCAGAGTTTACATTGTTTTGCTTAAAGGTATAAAGGCAACTGACATGCCAAGAATTCATGAATGTGACTACATAATAAAATACTTAAGAATCACATTAGGTCATTGTTAAGCATTACTAGATAATTTTAGCCATAGTTCATGCAGTAATGTTCGCAATTTTCTCAGCTGTTGAAATGTTTACACTAAGAGCTAAGATGTTTTACCTGTGGGTGGTAGCACACAGATACATAGATGACTAGGTGGAAGAAACCAAACATTTAATGTACCTAAGCTATTTTGGCAGAAAAACTGCAATACCAAAGACAATAGAACACTGAATTAAACATTAATATGAGAGAGAGAGAGAAAAATACAGAAACAACAACAAACCAAAACATCAACATAAACACAGAATTCAACAATCTGGTTCAATAATTAAGCTTAAAGAAATGGACAACACAAAAATAAAATGATGGCATGGTTCAATTAGTAAAGTGATCTCCTATGGAATCTTCAGGAGAAATGAGATTATTCTAAGGACCTACTTCTGCTTTGAAATTAATGGTAAAAGTCCAGCTGAAATCACTGTGAGCAGAAAAAAGCCCTAGACAATGAAAGGAAGAGTCTGGCAATATTTCAGGACTCCATTAGTTTTAATGATTCATGTATTGCCAAGTGATTGGGTATGCGAGACTGAAAAATAAACAGTTTCTCTTCTTACATGTTGCTGCTAAAGGTATAGACATTTAGGAGGGATTGCAAGACATATGCATAGAGTAAATATTATGATTATGCAAGTTTTCCTGTTTGGAATATAGGCTAATTAGTCTAAAAATATACTAAAGTAGAAAAAATATCTGGACACAAACCAAAATTGAAGAATAAATATTCTACTAGAATTTATTGAGAAAAGGCCATTTATTTTTTTTTTATTTCCTTACCTGTGTCACACAGTAATTTACAAAGTTACAACATAAGGAAAAGAAAGTTTCTTTTTGTAAACCAACAGTATCATAAACAGGAACCTCTTGAGAAAGTTGGCAATATTTCTTCTGACATCAGGAGTGAAAAAAAAATCTGGTTCTATGATTATGATGACAGATAACATGTTGAGCTGTGGAAAAGTTCCGGGCTCATTGAACCAGGTTTTAATGGTTTGTATGTGTTAGATAATTACTACATATTTTATATAATTTTATACTATAATTATGTGGTTTATACTATAATATAATTATTTTATATAATTTTATACTATTATATATAGAGAGAACAATTATATATGTTAGATAATTAATATATGTCAAAATTTAGTATCTATTGGTTAGAGATAAAATATATCTCAGACAGGTCATTTTTCCAAAAAAGTATGGCTGCTTTAACTAAACCTCCCTACAAAATATTTTGATCTTCTAAAGAGGAAAGATGGTCAGGGTCATTATTACTAGCTTGTTAAAATATTAATGAGAAATCATTTTTGAAAACTTTTCCTTTAAAAATGGTATCAAAGCTTTTACTGACTTAAGTCAAAGCTCTCTGTTGCAAAAATAATTAATATCTATGAAAAATTACATTACCACACTTTTTGAAAATTCACACATCCAAAAAGGAAAAACTGTGTCCTGGAACTAGGTGAATGAGATTCCTTCCAGGTCAAAATAAAGGCAGAGTACCTAAGAGGAAAAAATAATATTGAGTTTGATAAATCTCTGATCTGATTTTATGTAGAAATCCTGAGGGAGGATGGTAGAAATACTTTTTATAGATTGCATTTCTCACCCAGGAAATATTTTGGTTTATTAGTTCAGCCCTTTTTTTTTTCCCAGTATTGCCATTGATTGACTGTTTGCCTCATCCCTTATTACTGCATCCTGATTACAAGTTTGCTGAGATGCAGTTTAAAGATGGAAAGTCAGACAGGCATTTTCCTATTAATGAATTTCATTGATATCTGCCAATCATTTTGGCTAATCAATATTAATTCATTACTGCTTTTACTTAAAAATGAATATAGGGTATTCCAAATTTTGAAGATTTTCTGAAGATTCTCCAATGAATTGCCATTGCTTCTATTAATTTTTTTTGGGGTGGGTTTTTCTATTTGTTTCTTTGTGTTTTGGGTTTGTTTCCTTTTTAAAGGATAGCACACTGTTAGACTCTAAGTGAAGTAAGTTAGGACCACAATGATGTGGGTTGAAGGCTGATTTGCCTTCATACATGGTAATACTGCTTTAGTATTTCTATACTGATGTTGGGTAACATTTTATTTCTGAGTCTTTTACTGTCAGACTAAAAATTCGTCTTGATAGGTGGAAACACCATAGCTTGGCAAATTCTGGATGGTAAGATAAACTGAAACCAGTGTCAGCATATGTTAGATTGTGTGACAGTTCAGATGCCAGGTCACAATTCAACTGTCCATGCACCAGGAAACCAGTGATGTGAGAAATAGTGAATCAATCAGACAAATCAAGGCAAACCATTTCTTGTCATAAATTCAAGGGTTCAAGAGTAGGAAGAAGGAGTCCAAGATATCCCAGAGGATGGAATTAAGCAGAATTCTTAAGGCCCTGCTCATAATGAACTTTGAGGGAACTTTTTTTTCAAAACTGAAGTTATCGGGTTTTTTCTTGTTATGGTTATGGTGAGATTACCTTCTCTCTTGACTCCACAGTCAGAGCTGTTGAGAGAAACAACCTTAAGGAAAAGCTTTGGGCCATATTCAAGAAGTTATATAGCTACACAGACAAGAAACTCCTTTACACAGAGAAGAAATTACTGTAGCATCAAAGGAAAATTTCTTCAGGGGAAACTGACACAAGGTTACATTTTCTATTCTCACCTTTTCCCTTGAGATAATTGGTGTTTTCTTGGAATAGGCTTTCTATGGTCTCAATCTCAACAAAATGAAGAATTTGGATTTCTAAGCAGATTACATAAGATTGTCAAGCTCTTCAGTGATATTTTGCAGAAGTATGAGCATGAGATTTCCCAATAAGATAAATTATATTTTATTTCGTTTGGAAAGAGTACCATAGCATTGGTATATATTATGACAACTTTTAAAAATTAAAGAAAGAAAAGAATAAAAAAAGAATTCTATCTTATTTCGATAGAAAAAAATTACTCTTCCTGTTGAAAGAACTCTTATGAAAGATACTTAATCACTGGAGTTATGGCAGTACTTGTGATAATTTTTTTATAAAAAAGTATTTCTTCTGTTTCTTCTTTCTGTGGATAACTACTGGTTATGTTTTGAAACTGCCCTAGGTAGACTTTCAGTTCAATTCAGATATATACCTGAAAATAGACTGATGAGTTTAAAAGAATGTATAAAATGAAGTGTTTGACATAAAAAGAATGAAAATACTCTTTTGTCTAGTAAATATCTTGTGATAGGAAATCATCACTCTTTTAATACATTTTAATAGCTTGAGCAAAATTGTTTTTCTTGAAAACTGCTACATGTATTACTACTTAATTTTTCACCAGGAGTGTGTTTAATTCCCACTCTAACATTCACATTAGTGGACTGCCAGGCAAAGGGGGAAAGCTTCAGAGTTCCTGACATCAGAGAAGTCTTGATCAGCATGTGAAATAGATATCATTTTGGTTTCAACTATAAAAGCATGAAAATGAGAGATTTAGGTATCAGTCAAATGGAAGAAAGTACCTAGATATCATTTTCTGTATGGTACACAGATCCTTATATATTAGAACATCAAAAATGGATAAATTCATTTTATAAGTACACTTTTCCTTTTTCTACATCTTTTCAACTGATTGTCTGAAACACAACTTACATATCAGCAAGAAGCCTGGCTTTTCTTACACTTGGTGTATATTTTTCATAAAACTATGTACAAATCAGGACATAGTAATTTTATACCAAGATTCCCCTTTCAGGTAGTACTGTTCCATGATCTATATTTTAGAAGTAAACTGAGGCTGATTCAATGGGTCTGACTTTTTTTTCTCAAACAGAGTTTGAGGGGGCATGTTTGAGTTTAGATCCATGTATGGGGATACATATATTTTGATATATAACAGAGTTTCATCTGCTGTCTCAGTTTGTGAATCTCTACCTGCAAGCATGAAAATGAGAAAACTTGAAATAAAGCTTTATATGCCTTTTCACCTTATATATCCAGAGAAAATGCTGGATTTTTCTTCTAGATATTTTAAAAACTGATAAAAAAATGTGAGAAGGAGAGAAAATGGAAAATAGAAAAAGGAAAATAAAGGACTTTATCCTAAATTTTCTGGATTTACTCTCCTTTATTTTTCAGCAGCAAGGAATGTTCAGATATCTCCTTAATTATAATAGTTTTCTTAGAATTCTAACTACGTCTATATTAAAATTCCCTTCAATTGACTTCTTTATAGGCAAAATATGTATTTTCCGAGTAATCTGAAAAAAAATGCCCCAGCTCATGAATGTTGGAAGTCTTTTCTATTCTGCAACTCTCCTCTCACGCTCAGCTAACAAGGCTGACTATATCAATGAATAGGGTCGTCAACTACCAAATGTGTTTTTCTTTTTTTTTTTCTCAGGACACTAAAGCCTGTTTATATCTTTGGCTGTGGTAGCTATAGAGTCTGCAGTATTATGTATGTGAGGCTTGAGTAGAATGTTAATGATATTAAGTATTTTAGAGTAAATTACACCACAAAAGCACAGCACAAGTTTCTGATAAACTACAGTTGCACTACCTGGTTTTAATACATATCTATGAAAGCAGAATGCAAAAGGCAAAGGCATAGTCCTTCTATTTGTAATCATACACAAACGGTACACAGTAAATAAGTGTCTTTGATTTCTTTTATTTGTTGCACAAAATGCAAATATATGTACAGACAGAAAGGTTAAATGGGGGGAGGGAAGAAGAAAGAAAAAAAGTAAAAGAAAGAAGAAATCTGCTTTTCTGGAAGTTTGAAATCTCCACCCCCAAGAATTTACATGTGATTTAAAGCACGATCGCTTATGGGGATATTTTTATAACATTTTAATTCTTTCCCAAATAATAATATTATGTTGATGGCTTTTTAATTATACAAATTCTGTAATCCCTGATTTCATTTCAATCAGATCTGTTTAAGCTTTCTGCCATGGATGGCAAATTTCAATGATACTGATGAACAGAGCACCTTAGTGAGTAGGTGACATCATAGGTGAATTCACACTTACCTTTAATTATCCTTTCCCATACACTCTTTATGGATTTAAAGACTGGTCTTTAGCATTTCTAAATTCATTATTTTATTTTTCTCTCATCAGAGCAATGAGTGTTTGACCATGCTGAAAATCGTGTTATAAACAATGACAGGAGTAATGACAGATCTATAGGCAAGTTACAACAGCACAGCACACTCTTGCAGCCTTCTGATCATGTTAATGTTCAGAGTACAAATTAGAGGAACTAAAAGCATATTGGTCAAGGCAGAACCCTGTATACACCGTAAGGTAATTTAGCACAAGATTTTACACAATATGTAAAATATTTCACTGCGAGGAAAATATAAGATGCATTGGTTTACTCATAAAATTTCAACAAATGTGCTTACAAATTACAAAGCAAACATTATTTATTTCTGATGAAATTAAAAAAGCTATAAAACACATAAAAAACCAAACCAAAACAAGCAGCCCTGATTATCTTGTGATCTGCAGCTATTTTAGGTAGTTGACAGAAATTTATGACATATTTCCATGGCAACAATGGGCTATCTCAATAGCAGTATTGCTTGTGAAGAGAATAAATTCTTATGATGCATTATAATGCTTATAATTATTGCTCAAACTTCTACATCTTCTTTAGAAATTGAAAGGTGCCTTTTTCTTTCTTTCCCCCCTTCTTCTCATTTGTTGCAATAAAGTTATTTTTTTCTTCACATTTCAAAGGATTCTACCTGTCATAAGTTTTAACCGTGCTCAATTAGTCCACTAGATGGAGTATCTAGCATTTCCAGGAAAAAGGAAAAAAAACTATTGAGGAAATTAATTTTCCCAAGTATCTGTTAAAACCATTGAAAATTTAGGGGGAGGGGGGAAGCAAATTACAATCTATTTAAATGTCTGCTTAAAAGACAGTGTTTTGATTCAGCCTCATTTACTGGAATAACTCTATCTGAAGAATGATTTAAAAAAAACCCAACAAAACGAAGCAGAAACAAAAACAAAGAAAGTGGGAGGAGCAGGGAAGAAGAACAGAAATGTTTTCCAGATTCTCCAGTAAGATTTCAGTGCTTTCCTTAGTTCTCTGTGAATTCATATATTTTGATTTATATATGCAGGCTGCAGAAATCTTCAGAGGACTGTTTACATTAATGCTTCAAAAGAGTGATTCCTGTGGAAAAGAAAAAGAAACAATAATGAAGCCTGTGTAGACTAGTGAATGAGAAAAGGGAGGAAAAATGAAAGATACACTTCAGTGAAAGGGAAACAGCAGTGGACATTGTACTGCCATAGGATGGCTGTGAAAATCAGGCAGTAGCTCCAAAGCGTTCTTTCAGTTCAGTGAGCACTGAGAAAGTAAAGCTGAGCAGCTGTGAGTTCAGAGGTAGTGGGTCAGCGCTGATCCGCTCACTCCACAGGCTTGGGCAAACCAATGATGTGCATCATTTGTGAGGTTGAAATCAATAGGACTCTAAGTGAGAGTTACCTTACTGCCTCTACCTTCTTCCCCTTGCCCCTGGAGACCAGGTATTTATTTTCAGCAGTTAAATAAGAATGGATTTCCTGAAAGCTGGCTCTTGGCCAGGTTAATTTATGCATACGCAAACTTATGCTTCACCAATTTACTAAACCCCATCATTTAAGCCTGTTCAAATGTGCAGCTGTTTAAATGAGGTTGGAAGCAATTTTACTACACGATGCTGATGTCAGTTAAAAGCTGAGTATTAGCAAAATGGGAAGGCATCAACGGAGTGTGTCTGGTACAATGATCTGTGTCCCCCAGTGTCTAATGGATCAGGGAGACAAATATGCCTAGCTCATCATTCTGTAAAGTTAAATTCAGATCCATTACCTATTACACTCATGCACGTATACAAGGGCAAGCATTTTAAGTAGAATGAGAATTGTTTTGGTTCTGGCAAACATCCAGGGTGAGTCTGAATGAAGACTTTCAGGAAAAACAGGATGCAAAACTGCCAAATGAAAATGGCTACAAACGATAGTTTATGTTGGGGGGAAAAAAAAGTACTTAGAAATCTAGACAAACCAATCAGGCAATGTGAGTAAAGACTGCATTTCCCAGGGTTGTGATCCCATGAAAAGAAAATGCCATGCTGTATAAAAGCTGTGGGGTAAGATCTACATCAGTTCTGGATACTAATTATCAGCTTCATGAGCTGATGAAAATGCAAATTTCTTTTAGATGAAACAAAGTGCTCAGAAATCACTGTAAACAGCTTTGCCTTATGCAGATAAATGGTTATTCCTGGTTTCTAAGAAAACAGCAAAAGCTTGTTGATCTGCAAATGGGCCTGCCTCTCTCTGAATCATAAAAGAATATCTTCTTTTTCGGGGTTGATTGTATCTATGGAAGATTTTGATTCCCATTTCACATTTTAAATATGAGGAGACAAATACAAAGCTACAGGACTTTTCTTTTCTTTTTTTTTAATATAAAGAAAAAAACATGAGGAAGGATCTACATTTAACTGTCATTTTGAGCGAATAGCAGACTAAAAGAGAACTGAAAATATATAAGTAAATATTGACCAAAGGCTGTTTATTTTGTACTTGAAAATTCATGAAAAAGGTTGAAATTTGCATTAGACTATTAAAATTGATTGTCTTATAACATTATGTAGGTTCTTACTGCTGTCTCTGACATATGGATAACAATTTTAATTTTTCAAGGTTTAACTGCTAGGTTTTATGATCTTAAAATAATTAAGATGAAAAAAGATTGAAAGAGAATGTAGTGACAGGACAAGGGTGAATGGCTTCAAAGAGAAAGAAAGTAGGTTTAGTTAGCTATTAGGATGAAATTATTTACTGTGAGGGTGATGAAGCAATGGAACAGGTTACCCAGATGCCCAGAGAAGTTGTGAATGCCCCATCCGCAGAAGTATTTGAGGCCAGGTTGGATGGAACTCTGAGCAACCTCGTTTAGTGAAAGGTGTCCCTGCCCATGGTAGGGGGACTGGAACTAGGTGATCTTTAAGTCCCTTCCAACTCATATCATTCTATGATTCTATTCTTTGTCAACATTCCTGCTGAAGTAGTATTTTCAATTCTTGCTTTACAGTATGGCACTCCTATCTATGCAAATGTCAGAATTTTTAAGTGTGGTTGATCTGAGATATAGTATTCTTGATATCTTTCTGTTCTCCATCTTCCTTTGGGGTGAATTAAGAAGTGAGTAAAAACTTCTAATTCTTATTGTCTTTGGTTTATATTTTGGGATTTTTTCCCCCAGAAATTTATATTGTTCATATTGTGCTCAGTTTTGATAAAATTTAGCAACTATATGTTTGTCATCTTCAGTTGCAGCTGGGATGAAGCCCCTTGATTCTCATGTGATGCTGTACTAATCCAAAGACAGATTAGTTTAAAATGCTTGTTAGATGAGAGTAAAATTAGTTACTTCATTGAAACAGAGAATCTCAGTTAACTGAGAAGAATGTAACAGCTTCTGGACTTTTTAAAAAGGGGTTGTAGACTTCCTTGGTCATAATTGCTTCTTTGGAGCTATTATGCTCTCATGTAAATACATATTTAAAGGTATTTCAGAAATGAGATTATTGGCCTAGTAGACCATGACTGTGCCAAAGGATTTACAATACATACTGCAACAAAGCTGACAAAAGTCATGTATAAAGTATTATAAGCCACTCTGAGTGTCTTAGCTGCTTAACTTCTTTCATACAGCAATAGACACAGAATGCACTCTGGCTTCGAACAAAATCATGTTTATATTAATCATATAAACAGTTTTGTAAGCTTTAAATTCTGTCTTGCAACATATTCATATGGACAGCAGCTAATTCTGAAATCTACTTCACATCAGAAGACGTATGTTGAACGGAAGTAATACAGCAGAACTAATCTCAACAGCTTTCTCATCTTTTGGGTACTTACTCTACAAGATTGTATTTAGAAATGTAGGAATAAAAACAGACAAATGGCTAGAGTCTTAATAGGACAAGTTTATCAGCAGAGAAGAGGGCTGAGTTCACAGTTAAGCTACTCTACTGGGATTCTTGGTAAACAATAAATCTTAATATTTTGTGTATCTCAGAACCATCTTATTATTCAAATGTCATAGCATAACATAACACTGGTGATTTTACACTTGATTTTACTTTATTTTTCAATGGAAATCACAGTAAGACATTGTAAAATAGTGTACTATATTGATCCTGACACAATTTACCAAATTAGAACATGGGATTTGACTCAGCTGCCTAATAGTCTTTTTCATTCATGAACATTTGTTTGATTTAAATGTGTTTCATATGAGCATTCAAGTGAGGTTTCCTTTTTTTGATGACTAGGATATATAGTTGATTCACCAAGCAAAACTATTTTTGAAAGGAAATAAAGGTAATCTGGGAGATCATCTATTCACAGAGCATATGAACCAGTATTATGTGACTTGTACAAAAATTCATAAACTGACCTAATAAATACTAAATAGCAAAACCTATTTGTTTAAAGGAAGTCTAGTTTTAAAAAAGGTTAATAAATAAAACAAATCTGACTTTAGTTGGCAATGTACATATAAGGAATGATCTATAATTTGTCTTAGTCATTGTTTTTAACAAATTCCTTGTCTAATCAGAATCATAAATATAAATATGTTTAAATACATCATATTTACAAAAAAATAAAGATTAATATAATGTGGTGGACAAGCAACTTTTTGAGTGCTACCTGATGAAACAGATGTTTCAGGCTTACTGAAAGTTAGCTGCACACTATGTGCTGCATACTTGGATAATCTCCTATACTACAGGTTGTATAGAACTGCGTATGATAAAAAGTACAAGGCAGACTGACAGGTGTAGAGGGTGACCCTTCACTAAAATTGGTTACCCAGTTTGGCTGCCCTTCTTTCGCTATCACTGATTCCTATTAAGATGGCATTAAGTAAAATTAAATTTCTCATATTCTTTTTAGGAAACTAGAAATAATGATTATATAGGCTAGCCAGAAATTTTTGAGATTTTTACTAACAACTGAGTTCTTATAAAATCTGGAAAGAATTTAAGTTAAATTTTTCAAGTAACAAGAAAACTGGACTCTGATTTCTATGTTGTTTAATTTCAGTCACCAAAACAAGTAAACTTCTCTTACAGGCAGTGCAAAAAAAACTTAAATACTATTAACTAATGCTTCTGATGTATATGTGGTTGGACTGCCAGATGGGGACTGGGGGAGCAAAGTCGCCCCCTCTGTAAGAGAAGATCAGGTTCATGACCACTTGATGAAGCTGAACATACATAAGTCTACGAGACCCAGTGAGATGCAGTCCAGAGCCTGGAAGGAATTGACTGATATAGTTGCCAAGCCACTCTTCATGATATGTGAAAAGTAGTGGGGGTCAGATGAATTCCCAGGTAATATTCTTGTATGTATTGCTTTAAATAATATACACCAACAAAGGATGAGTAGTCAGCCCAGGAACTGCTTTAGTACTGCTACAGCCATGGGGTGATGAGGTTTAGACTGCAGATCCTTCTCCATAGGAAACTGATTTTTCATCTGAGCAACACAACTACCTTTATAGGAGGACGCTTTTTCTACATTCTCTGAGAATTAGTTCTCTGTATAGTCCCTTTTAAACCCAGATAAGTTGTCAGGACTGAAATATACCCTATCTTTTTTATCTTTGTGTATTCTTAGACATAAAATATTTTTCTGTTGCAGCCAATTTCTCCTTTAATATCTCACTTCGAATATTTTAACTATTTAAATTCTTCTCATTGCAAGTTAGTGAAAAAGATTTTCAAAAATTACCTTCAGGACCAATATACATTCAGCTATGGGGCATACATACATCCTGCTATGGGGCAAGGAATTAGATTACAAGACCTTTTGAGAACTCATTTCTATTTCATGATTAGGTGATTTTCTTTAAAAATTTTATCATTTTCTAGCTGTATTTGAATTATAAAAAAAAAAACTTCAAAATTTGCAGTAATTTAAAATGAGTTTTCATTTCATTAAATGTGTAAATTTTCCAAGGACTTTTTATTGCAAGTCTTGAAATACAATATTTTGAAATTTCTCCCCAAGTGATATTTTTATGTAATTATATTTTTAGTTTCAAAATTAATTTTAGAAATGGCATTTAATTTCAAAATTAGTTTAAAGAAATATTTTAACGTGATTTTTTTCTTTGAAACTTTGAATTGAAACCCATTTTCCCTTCAATTCTCCTACTTAAGAAATCACAGTATTTCTCAAAATCATGTTTCCTATGGAAAAATATGAATTTCAACAGAAAAAAATGACCAGTTTTTTTCCCCTGCTCCCCCATGAAATCTGGTTACTGAAAGAAAAGTAATGGATATACTGATTAGTGACTGTGCAGTTCTTACTAATTTTTCATTTAATATTTCATCCTTTTGATGTAGAAATATGAGATCACTGCACAGCATATAGTAAGACTGTAGGTTCCATCATGTATACATGCCATATATGTATAAAGTAATTAAAGGGGGAAATGGCTCATTTGAGTTAAAAAAAGCTTGGTAATGCTAGTGCATTTTATAGCTGGACAAAATTCCCATTTACAGGAAAATTAGGCTTCATACCAAAAACTGCAAAGCACCTTTTTAAACAGCGCTAGAGAAGGAAAATTAAAATAAATAAATAAATAAAAAAAAATCATGAAACCAACACTCAACCAAAAATAAAACCACTCAAACCCAAGCCCAAGGACATGAGGAGAAAGCTGTGAGGAAAATAAGAGGTAATTTTGTGAGTGCCCAGTTAATGAATCCTGGTTTCCATGGATTTGATCCTTATGCCCATGCCTAAGAGGACATCAGTCTAAAGCTTCCCCTTTATCTGAAGTGTTCATAATTCTTTTCTCTGTGGATCATATGACATGGAATAAAGGTTGTGTTTATACTGCAGCTTTTCTCTCAAGAACAAATCAGCTGGGATTATATCCTTTATTTGGCTGTCATCTTTCACAAAAAGTACTGAAACTTAATAACCTTTTGAAGAGTTGAGGTTTGCCAAATTTGTCTGAGAATGTAATTGAAATTGTCTAGTTTTGCAGCAGTTGTTTGAGGTGCAAACAGTCAGACAACTAGGCCAACACACACCAGACTGATTATACAGAACTCATAGAAAAACAGGCTATAAAGAACCAAATGGAAGAGCTGGTGAGATAAGGAAAGAGTGAGCTTTGGCAAACCACAGCTAAGAAGAGCTTTAATAGCTTCTTCAGTACTGGAAACAGTTAAGTTTGGGGACCAGTTCTAGCCAGTTTGCAAGGCTTGAATCTATGAGCTCAAGTACACACTATGAAGTCCTACCTTCACATAAAACTGCTGTCAAGGACAAGAGTAAATACTATTTTATCTTTTCAATATAAAACAAAATACATCTGCTTCTGTTAAGACCATATTTCTTACATCCAAAAAGTGAGTGGTAGCAGTGTGAGACAATTGCTATTAAGTGATCTTTACCAAGTAATCATTCGTTAGCATGACTTTTCATGCTGCAAGTGCTTCCATGAGTAGTATAAGTGACGAAGTTTATTATGAAATTAGAATAAATCTGTTTATTTTTGACCAGGGTTACTTTGGCATTTAACAAATAAAGCTTTGATTTAATTTAGTTCTATGAGGATTTTTTTTTTACTGTTGTTGTTGATGGATTAGAACAAGAAGAATTTTCACAATTAATTGAAAAGCTGAGCAACCACTCAATAGGTGCAATGAAAGTGTTCAGTTAAGAATATTGTCACACTACTTTCTCCATCCATATCCACTATTAAAACAAGAGGCATCATGTTGCTATGAAAGTTAAATGAATAATCACCTGAATGTAGTCTGACAATTAAGTAACTAAATTGTGGTGTTTCAGAACATTTCCATAGCTGACAATTTACCTATTTGTTTTGCTATATGGCTCATTCAGATAATGAAAATTTCATAAAAATTCAGTTATTATTTTCTTTGGAGAAAAAAAGATATTTTACAAGTATCAGGTTTTTTTTTTAAAGTTCATCCGCAGTCAGTTCAATTTAAGTTCTCAGTCTTGCTTCAGTTTGCACCATAACATAATACTTCATTTTTTAGCATTGAGAATGCACCAGTCTGCCTCTTCTATTTATCTGTTAAGCATCTGTGAAGCTATGAAAAATCGTGTAAATTGTTTGCCCATGCTTCTGTTGTGTAATAAGGCAGGCACTTCCAGAAGGCAAATTACCTCTAAGGTTGTTATCTAAGAGGGGCTGTCCTCTGGGCATGAATGTCTCTCTGAATTGATATTGAATAAACCTGGATGACTAGCTTAGTTCACATGATTTTAAGGCAGCTAAAACTGCATGGTTGAATCTCATCTCTAGAGCTTATACTTGGCATGTACATAAAGGAAAAGATGGATTTGAGGAGAGAATGTCTAGACCCTACAACCTCCACATATAATTAGATTAATGAGAACTCTCCAGAGACTCCATAACAGGAGGAAATTATTTGTCTAATCCAAATCTCACAGACAGCAACTGTAAGATTCTCAGTGCCTTCAGCAGAATTTACATTATGCCACAGCTTACAATGTTTTTTCTTTTGCTCATGTCTATGAACATGTTTACACCAAAAAGTAAACAAATAAAAAAGGCATTACAGATAGAATTTATCTTACCTAAGTTTAGACATCAAACAATTAGGCTAAAATAATAATCCTAGGCACTTTTTGAAGCTTAGTGAAGATAAATAGACACCTGAAAAGGACAATCTATCTCACTAAGTTTAGACAATCATCTTGAGCCAAGAAGAATCTCTCCTGAAAGTGTCTATCTTTCTCCACAGAATAAAATGGGAGTAGGTGGTGATTAATTCATAATTTGACAATTCTCTGTTAAGAATTTAACCCAGGCAAATTCAATCCCTGCATAGACTGGATAATTTTCTAGGCTTTTCCCCTAGCAGTTCCATCATTGACCATTCAGTAAAATACCTATATCTATAATAGACTTTTTCAACTAAAGGATCATATTTCATAGAATCATAGAATCATAGAATAGATTGGGTTGGAAAAGACCTCCAAGATCATCAAGTCCAACCCCTGATCCAACTCCAATTACTATATCATGGCACTAAGGGCCACGTCCAATCTCTTTTTAAAAACCTCCAGGGATGGTGAATCCACCACCTCTCTGGGTAGGCCGTTCCAATGCCTGATAACCCTCTCTGTAAAGAATTTCTTCCTAACATCTAACCTAAACCTCCCCTGGCAGAGCTTGAGCCCATGTCCCCTTGTCCTATTGTTGGTTGCCTGGGAGAAGAGACCAACCCCCACCTGGCTATAACCTCCCTTCAGGTAGTTGAAGAGAGTGATGAGGTCGCCTCTAAGCCTTCTCTTCTCCAGACTGAACAACCCCAGCTCTCTCAGCCTCTCCTCATAGGACTTGTGCTCCAGTCCCTTCACCAGCCTCGTTGCTCTTCTTTGGACCCGCTCCAGCACCTCAATATCCTTCCTGAACTGAGGGGCCCAGAGCTGAACACAATACTCCAGGTGTGGCCTCACCAATGCAGAGTACAGGGGAAGGATCACTTCCCTGCTCCTGCTGGCCACACTGTTCTTGATGCAGGCCAGGATGCCATTGGCCTTCTTGGCCACCTGAGCACACTGCTGGCTCATGTTCAGCCTCCTGTCGATCAGCACCCCCAGGTCCCTTTCCGCCTGGCTGCTCTCTAGCCACTCTGTGCCCAGCCTATAGCGCTGCATGGGGTTGTTGTGGCCAAAGTGCAGGACCCGGCACTTGGCCTTGTTGAACTGCATTCCATTGGAGTCAGCCCATCTCTCCAGTCTATCCAGATCCCTCTGCAGAGCCCTCCTGCCTTCCGGCAGGTCGACACTCCCTCCCAATTTGGTGTCATCAGCAAATTTGCTGATGATGGACTCAATCCCCTCATCTAAATCATCGATAAAGATGTTAAAAAGGACTGGGCCCAGCACTGACCCCTGGGGAACACCACTGGTGACCGGTCGCCAATTGGATGCAGCTCCGTTCACCAGCACTCTCTGGGCCCGGCCCTTGAGCCAGTTCCTGACCCAGCACAGAGTACCCCTGTCCAAGCCGTGGGCTGCCAGCTTTTCCAGGAGTATGCTATGGGAGACAGTGTCAAAGGCTTTGCTGAAGTCCAGATAGACCACATCCACAGCCTTTCCCTCATCCACCAGGTGGGTCACCTGATCGTAAAAGGAGATCAGGTTGGTCAAACAGGATCTGCCCTTCCTAAACCCATGTTGGCTGGGTCTGATCCCTTGTCCATCCTGTAGCTGCTGTGTGATTTCACACAGGATGATCTGCTCCATAACTTTGCCAGCCACCGAGGTCAGGCTGACAGGCCTGTAGTTACCAGGGTCAGCCTTGCAGCCTTTTTTATGGATTGGGGTGATATTTGCCAACTTCCAGTCATATGGGACCTCCCCAGTGAGCCAGGATTGTTGGAAGATGATGGAGAGCGGCTTGGCAAGCTCTTCTGCCAGCTCCCTCATTACCCTAGGATGGATCCCATCTGGTCCCATAGACTTGTGAGGATCCAGATGACTCAGTAAGTCACTAACAATTTCCTCCTGGAATACAAGGGGGCTATTTGGTTTCCTATCTCTGTCTACCAGCTCCAGAGGCCGGTTGCCTTGAGGGCCACCTGTCCTACTGGTAAAAACTGAGGCAAAGTAAGTATTAAGTACCTCAGCCTTCTCCTCATCTCTATTAACTATGTTTCCCTCCAAGTCCCTCAAAGAATGAAGGTTTTCTTTGCTCCTCCTTTTGTTATTAATGTATTTATAGAAGGACTTTTTGTTATCCCTAACAGAAGTGGCTAATTTAACTTCAAATTGCGCTTTTGTATCCCTGATTTTCTTTCTGCATGATCTAGCTGTCTTCCTGAATTCTTCGTAAGTAGCCAGCCCTTTCTTCCACAGTCGGTAAGTTCTCTTTTTATCCCTGATTTCCTTCAGAATCTCCCAGTTTAACCAAGCTGGTTGTCTTCCCCGCCGGCTTGCCTTTCGGCACACTGGTACGGCCTGTTCCTGTGCACTCAAAACTTCTTGCTTGAAGCACGTCCATCCCTCCTGGACCCCCTTGTTTTTAAGGGTTGTTTCCCAGGGTATGCTCTGGACTAGACTTCTGAATAGGTCAAAATCTGCCCTCCGGAAATCCAGCGTAGAGGTTTTATTGTTGTTTCTCCTAGAATCTCTGAGTATTGAAAATTCTATTATTTCATGGTCACTATTTCCCAGGCGGCCTCCAACCACTACATCTCCCGTCAGCCCCTCTCTGTTTGTAAACAGCAGGTCTAGCGGGGCCTTACCCCTGGTAGGTTCATTTACCAGTTGATGGAGGAAATTGTCCTCTATACACTCCAGGAATTTCCTAGACTGCCTCTTCTCTGCAGTATTGAGCTCCCAGCAGATATCCGGCAGGTTAAAGTCACCCACAAGGACAAGGGCTGATGATTTCGAGACATCCGCCAGCTGCTTGTAGAATATTTCATCCCCTTCGTCATCCTGGTTGGGCGGTCTGTAACAGACACCTATGATGATGTCGGCCTTGTTGGTCTTCCCCCTGATTCTGGTCCACAGGCACTCAACCTTATCATTGCTGATCTCAAGTTCAACAGAGTCAAGAGACTCTCTAACATATAAAGCCACTCCTCCACCTCTCTTACCTTGCCTGTTCTTTTTGAAGAGCGTGTAGCCATCCATGGCAACACTCCAGTCACGCGAGTCATCCCACCACGTTTCTGTGATGGCGACTACGTCATAGCTTTCCTGCTGCACAATGGCTTCCAGCTCCTCTTGTTTGTTGCCCATACTGCGTGCATTAGTGTACATGCATTTCAGGTGGGCTGTTGATTTAATTCTTAACTCAGGCTTTCCATCATTAGGCTGATCACTGGAGAGCCCGGTTTCAACCCCTTCCCCCTTCAAACCTAGTTTAAAGCCCTCCTGATCAGCTTCGCTAACTTATGGGCTACAGTCTTCTTTTTCTTCCTAGAAAGATGAATCCCATCTGATTTTAAGAAACTAGGTACCATGGGGTTTACCCCATGGTCAAAGAAACCAAAATTTTGACGGTGGCACCAATCCTTTAGCCATCTGTTGAGGAGTTGGGCTTTTTTACTCCACTCTTTATTTAACTCCTCATCCATCCCAGATAGTACAGGAACTGAGGCAAATAGTACAGGAACTGAGGCAAATAATAAGCTTCACAGGGAAAGCAAAAAATAGACATTGTAATCTCCAAAAGGGGATTACCTGAATGCTTTCCCCAACCCCCTCAACTTCCAAGGATTGAGATTTTTCCTATATAGGACAGTATATAGGAAAGTAGAGTCTTTTCCTGGGGGTCTCATAGCACAGATGACCTCATCTGTATTCTATTGAACTGACTTGTAGGCTATATTTAATGAAAAGCTTTAATAAGTCACAAAAACATAACACAAAAACACAACCTTGCAAAAATATGAAGTATTTATGTGAATCAAACATTTAGGACTGCACAATTGTTGTATTTTGTTAATACAAATAACATTCTTTACAAAATTCAGAGTTATAAGGCTGCATATCAGTCAGTCTTTGCAAGGTCTTGGGTGTTATGAAGAGCTAACTTCTTCAGTCAATGTCTTTACCACATTCATTGCAGACAGCTGTTTTCATTCTTCCCATTTACTTTAATTCAGTTTTCATTCCTCATACTTACTGTGATTTTTAATTTAATTTCTATTTAATGTTGATATTAACATGCCACCTTATTTGGCCACATGGTTCTTGGTGCACTTTAATATTGTATGAATATCTCTGCCTCTAACTGATTAAGCCAAATGCTTTTGTATCCTCCAATGTGCTGCAAATATTTTAGGAATTTTCATTAGCAGAGGCAATAATAAAAAAAAGCTCATTGCTTTTTTACAAAAACCTTTTGAATTAGGAGTTCACTGGGTTCCTTCTGAATTTTGGGTTCAACAACTTCTCTTATGAATTTGATAAGCAAACTGATAGATTTTGGTGCTTTCTTCTCTGTGTATTCTAATTTGCCCCAAAGCATCTGTGAGTAAGATGCTAGAGTATTCATTTGGAGACCTCACCATACTTATCTGTATTCTTCCAGTGCAGCACATAGCTACTTCTAATTTATGATAAATTGCATTCATTTTCATTCTTCTCAAACAGAAGCTAACTTTTCAAAGTCTGCATAAAGTTCTAAACTCCAACAGGAAATCCTGATCCTTTTCCAAGTGCTGCCTACACACTTTCTAAATAAAAATAAAAATATTTTTTTTAATGTTTTCTCCACTTTTTCACCTCTTTTAATATTGTTCTTGCACTTATTTTCACTAGTCAGTACATGGAAATCTTTTCTCCTTAATATTTGCCAATTCCTTTCTCACTGATGTTTTAAGATACATAAAAAAAATCAGGTCTCATAGCCAGTAAGACTACATAGATAGCTGAACATCTCTTTGGGAGTCTCATCAGCATTCCTTTTTCACTATTGTCTATGTAGGAAATAGTAGACTTCTTCATTAAACATGTAATATTTAACTTGGGTTACCCTTGCTTTCTGGGGTGGGTCGTAGCAACGATGAAAGAATTCTTCCCTATATCCAGTCTGAAACTTTTCTTTTTTCAATTTATGCTCCTTGTCAACCCACCATACTCAGCTGTGTAAAGACTGGATCCATTTTTAAATAACATTCCTATAGGTTCTCCTCCTCAAAGCCATGTTTTTTCCAGGCTGAACAAGCTCAGTTCTCTCAGCCTTTCTTCACAGATCATAGGATTTGGGGTTAGAGCAAGGGTGGCTAAAATAGCATTCTAGATGAGGTCTAACCAGTGTTGAGCAGAACAGGACAATCTGTTCCTCAGCCTACTGACTGCACCTGCTGATACAGCTATGTATGCTGCTGACTGCCTGTGCTACCAGGGCCAGTGCTGGCTCATGTTCAGCTGGATGCTCACCAGCACCCCCAGGTCCTTTCCTGCAGAGCTGTTTACCAGTCCAGTGGTTCCCAGCCTGTATTATTGCCAGGGTTCAGGACTTGACAGTTAAAGAAAGGTGAGTTTTCAGGAATTATTGAGTTTTGCTGGAGCACACAGAAAATGAAGTAAACATTTATGATGCTACCTATACTTTACTGGTTTAGAGTCTGTTCTATCATAGAATCATGTCACAAAAATCCTAGTCAGGATTGTACCACGACTTTCTGCATAATAGAAAAAATGCCTACCTACCAAATGTATTTTAAAGATTAATATATTCCAGTTTCAAAAAAAATCCTCATATTCTACAATAACCAAAAGTGTAAAAGTACACTAGAAAGAGAACATATAAGGCAAGTGTCATTATACTCATGTTTAGCAGGCTGGAGAATCTGATCTTTCTGAGGCTTTTTTTAAAGGCTCAAACTTCAAGATGTGTTTGAATAAGGAGAGAAAAGTAAATTTATCACACATGCCAAATAGATATGTGGAATGAGAAACAAAAAAAGGGAAGTCTACTGAGTGATACAGATAAATGCCCACTGGCATCACAAAGAACATGACAGGTGTAGTAAGAGTTTTTGATCAGATGAGCAGTATTTTTTCTTAATGGATTAATATTTCAATAATTTTTTTCACTGTTATCAATACCTTTTCTTTTTCTTAAAATATTTTAATTGTTGTTGGAAAATATCCAAATTAATTATTTTGGGGTTTGTTTTGGTTTTTGGTTTTGAATAAATTCAAACAATGAATTCTCTACTGATTTCAAGGAGTTTCCAGTCATTATCAGGTTATAGAAATACCTCTTTGTGTCTTATGGCTTTTTTGTATATACTTGATAGATATGTATCTCTCTATATATAGATGGATGACCTTAATTGTAAATAAATGCCCACTCAATGAAGACTTCTTTTACTTTACCTGTAGAGCGAAATGGGCAGGAGAACTCGTTTGTTTGGTTGGTTGTTTTTTTATTTCTACTTGTATTTCTTGGTAGTATTCTCTGAAATAAACTTCAGTAACCTAAGCTCTTTTTCACTCTGTTCTATGATTGACAACTGAGTAAGGAATGTGAGAATTTTATTATTTTCTAGTGCTGACCAGAAAACAGCTTTTCAGTTTCACAAAAAAAAAGAGAAAGCATGCAGTTTCAAAATATTTTATTTTTTTTCTGATATAGAATCAAAATTGCACTTTTGGGGAATGTACTTATGAGAAGGCTATGATAGATACTCTCTCAGTCTACCCAGTGCCCAGACAATAACCCACTGGCTAGAACATTTAACTTGGGTGTAACTGATCTGCTTGTTTATGGCAGATTAGGCTCCCACAGATTCCATCCCACATACCAGGTAAGCTCCTTGTTCATCAAATTATAGCACCAGCCTCTTTTGAAATGTCAAGTTCTTCTTTTACACATCTTCCCTTTTATATAAACAGCTAAAAAGGAAGATAAATTCTACAGTATAGTGATTATGGCTGATTTTTAAGAAGAGTAACCACATTCCAACACCTATTCTATCTGATTCAAAGCAGAGATTAGATTTTAGCCTTTGTATGCCTCAAGTATTTTATGACTTTTTACCCCTGAAAATGTAATTGCTCTTATTTTATTTATATTATCTCTTTTTTAAATGTTGATTATTGTAAAGCCACCACTCCCATTTGATGGGGCACTGCAATACCTGACTCATCGCCTCTCAAGTGGAATCCATGGCCATTATTCCTGCATTATTTTGTAATGTTTCAGCAATGGTAAGCTTATGCATGTGAATATACCAGTGCCATTCTCTCCAGAAAATAAGGTAGATCTGAGCTAATAAGGGAGACTGGAAACTTTACGAAAATAAGTGATTATTCTAAACTTCATTAACTGGTATGTATACGACAACAAGTTTTATGTCCTGGAATGTATATTAATAAATGGAAATGTGATTAAAATATGTTTTTATACTAAATATAACTATGTATTTTAGCAAAGGAGCATTCTATTGCAAAGTATGGATAGACAGGAAAGCACGTACAAAGGCTCATTAAAAGAAACACTGAACAAAAGATCTTCAAAAACAAAACCTCTTTCTTCGAAAAGACTGTGAGTCAATAAAAATATATTTCTACAAAATATTGTATACACACCAATCAGAAAACAGAACATAAAGTCAAGGAAACATCTTACAAATGCAGAAATAAACACTGTTAAATAAGTCAATGCCTAGGATACAAAAACAATCCTAAACGTCCACTGGTCAGATCACGTGACTAATACGTCTGTTCTTGAACAAACAGCAGTCACAAGTGTTGAGGTCATGTTACTGAGAACACAGTTGTGTTGGGCAGGGCACGTCTCAAGGATGAATGGCCATCACCTCCCTAAGATCTTGCTCTATGGTGAACTTGCCACTGGCTGCCGCATGACAGGAACCCTGAAGAGGAGATACAAGGACTCCCTGAAACAACATCTCAGCTTTGGCCATATTGATCAACATCACTGGTCTACTCTGGTCTCCAATCGGGAGGTCTGGAGGCACACCATCTGTAACACTGCTGATGCTTTTGAGAAAGTACACAGGATCACTCTTGAGGAGAAAAGACAACACAGGAAGAATCGTGTCTTGCAGAATATACCACCTAAGGAGTCTTTCTGCTGTGCCTTTTGCAGCCAGACGTGCCTATCTCATATTGGCCTTTTTAGCCACCAACGCACTTGTAACAAACGTGGGTAGAGCCCTTCCCAAATCTTCGTTCGCAAAGCCTAGCCATGATGATGATGAGTATACAACAGGATGGTTAAATTCACTGAGGATATGGAGAAGAAATGGAACAAAGACAAATTGCTGAGTCCTATAATTGCCATTTCTAGTTTCAGCACAATAGTAATTGGCAGGGGAAAAATAAAAATTAATATGGAGTATGATTAAGGAAAATAAAACTAATATTAAAGAATAATGAAACTATGTGCAATTCTTTCCCAAATACCCACTGTATACCTTTTTATTGCTTGAAATGACCTTGAGACAGCTAGCTGAGGTATGCTTCAAATACAGTTATAGAATGAAAAATATTGTGATAAATTGCCATCAGTTTGAGTTCAAAAAAGCATAAGAGAAACTAGTTTCTGAACTCAGTTAAATGGCAAAGGAAAAGAAGATAAAAGAAGTAACTGGTATGTTGCTCAGATACTTTTTTCTCCTGGTTTCAACCTATTTTCACACTGACTTTACACAAGTCTGAAAAACAGCAGATCAGTTGTACTTATCCTCTTAGGAAAACGTTTCTGTCTATAGAACTCAAATTGGACCAAAAGGCTAAAGTTACAAAACAGTGATGCCCTTACATGAGATATCTTGGCTAATGTAGAAGGCTATTTTCAGGGATGACTGGGGTGCTGGACACATTATGAAAGTACATTCCAGGATGCCTGTTATAGCAATTCCCATTTATATTAAGATATCCCTTAATCATACTATAATGAGAACTGCAAATACAGCAATTATTTTCTCTTTAAAAAAACACCCAACAAAACCCGTCAGTGTGAGGTATGAGTTCTTCAAACCACAAGGACTTGCAGTAATTTCTTTAATATTTAATTCAGGTAGGGAGCAACTGACTATCTACTTCAAAATATTTAATTTACTCTTAAGTTTTTTTCCACTGACATGTTTTTAAAACAGAAAATGTTTTTTATGAAAAAAATGTTTATGGGAAATTTTCAGAGATGAAAAATATGTCGTATCATTACCATCCCTTTTATGCCCAGCTAGGAGAAATACACTGACATCTTTTTGGCTACTCTCCTGGAATGGTCTTGTCACTTTCATTCTCTGCTTGTAGAGAAAAAACAAAATGAACATAAGCCTCCAAGGCAGGAGGCTACACAACCAGAATCCACTTTGAGCAAAGGAAGCTGGACGGAAGCCCTGCGCTGGCAGTCAGGCCTCTGGTTTGGCACAGAGGCAGGGAACCTGTGTGCTGGTCCTGTCACTGACTGCCTTGGGGGTCCTGCTCAGCTGCAGTCTCCCTCTGTCAGACTAAAGAGACACTCACTTGAGTCTTCCAGTACAGATCTTGTCAAACCTGTAATTCATTTCAGTTTACCCAGTAGTAAAACCCTTTAGAAATCCCATCTTTGAGGAGCATAAATTATTTTCCTTGTCTTTTTGTTTCTTTGTTTGTGGTGGGATTTTTGTTTGTTTGTTACGCAGCATCACAGAATATGCTGAGTTGGAATGGACCACCGGAATCTCTGAGTCCAACTCTTAGCCTTGCACAGGACCATCACCAAGAGTCACACCATGTTCCTGGGAGTATCGCCCAAACGCTTCTTGAATTCTGTCAGGTTTGGTGCTGTGACCACTTCCCTGGGGACCCTGTTCCAGTGCCCAACCGCTCCCTGGGTGAAGAACCTTTTTCTAATATCTAGCCTAAACCTTCCCTGACACAACGTCAGGTCCTTTTCTGTTAGATTTTAATCTTTAATCTGGATTAGGTATATAGGTATTTTTCTTTTTTTCTTTTTTTCTTTTTTTTTTTGTCTTCCTAATATGTTCAAGAAAAGACTTGACATGGACCTTAGTGCCTGTGAGACACTAGTTTAGTATTACTGTATTATTGTGTCGGAGCCAATTGTGTGTGTGTGGGAAGGGCATGTGAAACTCACATGGCAGGCCTCATGGAGGCCACATGGCAGCCCCAGAACTCCCATGGTAGGGCTCATTGACCCCACAGGGAGAAGCTACCAGTCAAAAGGGTAACCTGGGGGGCTGCCCACATCACACCCTCAAGAGCGCCTAACTCAGCCTCTGATTGACTGTACCACCGCGCACTCCCTCCTGGAAGCACTGAATGATTAGTGCCGGACATCCTGCCTAGGAGGGGTGGCCAGAAGCACATAAATACAGGAGCACATGGGCTCATTTTCCTCTCACTCTCCTGGGACCTACCATAACCATGTGAAGCTGGACTTCCATAGAATTCTTCAGTGGTAGCTGTTTAACCTAGTTTTCTCTTATTCTCCTCTCTTCTTACTCTCTCTTCTCTTGTTCTCTTTCTTTCATCCTGTTTCTTCTCTTAATCTCTCTCTTTCTTTACTCTTTTCTTTCCTTAATATTTCGGGTAACTTTAAACCAGTGGGTTGAATTCTGCTAAGTTGTGTGGGTTGGTATGTGCTGGGTCAGTGCTGTGTGGAATGCTCTGCCTTGGTTGTATTTTGTCCTTTTAAACTTTTGCCAAGATTCCTTATTTTCTCCTTAAGTTAAAAGTATCTCCTAGGAATAACATGTCAGCATTTTGTCTTTATGCAATCTCAAGGTATATAAGAACCAGTGGCTCTGCAAAATTTCGATGGACAAAACTTTGGAGTCTTAAATACATTTTTAGAAGTAAAATGCCTGGTGAGTATGTGGCTTGGACACAGGGTCTTATAGTGCCATGGTCTGGTTGACAAGGTAGTGATTGGTCAAAGGTTGGACTCAATGATCTTAGAGGTCTTTTCCCACCTAAATGATTCTGTGATTCTGTGATTTAGACTACTTTGAGAAATTAAATGCTTAAGCATTGCTAACATGAACATTTAGAATGTGAGAAGATAGAAGAATTTCAGATAAAAGTTTTTGCTGAGTGCAGCATAATTACCTCCAAACTCCCAGTGATAAAATTGAGATTGACTGGAGAGGAAAGTTAGATTCAAACTGTGTCCTTTTGAATGCATATTTAGCTGTTTACTGTACTGAATATTTATGCTTTATAGAGAAAAAAGATAGCTGTCTTCATTATTTTTAGTTCCATTTTCTGTATTGTTGACTTGGGCTTTTCATGTGGGCAGTTCATTTTGATTAGGAGTAATTTTATTCACATACATTTTGTGAGTAATTTCAGTTTATTTTTACCTGGTGAACTAGAAGTGTTTCCATATTTTACAAGAACTGTTAACATCTGAAGATACTGTCCTTTTGTTATCTATAGCTTGGCAATGGTTAAGAAATCTCTATCATCATCAAAGTAATAAAAATATACTTATTCTTCCAAAACCGTCATTTTGGAAGTGATAGGACTGCTATTTCTGCAGTTAAGCAGAAGCTATATTTTGTGCAACTAGTCTTCAATATTTGATCTATTCAGAGAAGGAGAGAGATTAAAATATTAGCTGTTTCATACTGTAAAGTATGGAAAAAAATGTATATTTTCTGTCCACCTGTGTTGTGTTATGTTATGTTTTGCTTAGTGTATTAAGAAACTAAGGTTGAAAAAGGGAAACTAAGTGTACACTACATGTCAAACACAAGCTCAGCTCTTTGTTTGTTTCCACATTACCTCTTCTTTGAAATGTGCAGGTGGAAGTCTGTGCTTCTTGAGATTGACATAATTTAACAGGTTCATTGTTGAAAATACTATACTGTTTGAAAGTAGCTAAAAGTTTACTTGACATAAATAGCTAGAAATATTAGACCACAAGCTGAAATTTATTTGAACTATATGGATCATAGCGAAACCTGGAGTTAACAATGTGATAATAGTTAGAATAGAAAAAACTGTAGCTTAAATACTACTTAAAAATTAATAGCTAGAGAGAACAGCCCATGGATTGAGCTGTACGAACTGTAACAATTGTATTGTAACAATCGTATTATAACATGTACTACAGATCTGATGGAAACCTCCACTGAAATAAACCTAAGAGGATGTGAAGATGATCAGATGGCAACCAAGTAACAAAACAGTAAACCAATGAAGAGCAAGAAGACCTCAGACCCTAATATTGCCATTGGTCCAGACTGTTGCATGAGGGATGGAGATTTTAAATTGTAAGAGGATAGTTGCCCAGGAATTTCTTTGGTCAGAGTCCTCCTTTTGAGGCACCTAGCTCGAGCTACCAGATAGAATTGATCTGTGCCAATAAATCTATCTAGTGGCGGTGAGATCCTAGTGTGAGAAATTTCTATAACAATCATAATGGTGAATATGAGAAACCATGGACATGCTGGGCATACTATGACAGGCTTGATTACCATTTTATCATATCCCACTTACATTTACAGTGATGTAAATCCAGTCTAGTGTCATTGCTAGAAGAATACATTGCTAGATGTCATCACCATCTGCAGGCATTCTATAACGGCAATACTAGTATTTGAGATTTACAGCATTTCTCCAGCAATCTGATAAGACCATGCTAAAGTGTCAAGTAATTACAAACAAGTGATGACTCAGTTCCTGCATTTCAGCACTGGCTGTTGGCAATTAAAACCATCAAAATAAAGTGGGCTTTGGACTAGTTTCCAGCCCACCCTGGATTCCCAGAAGTCCTTGGGTGTGATGTTACCTTTGCAAGTTGAATGTGAAACACACCGTAAAAACTTACTTTTTAATATACATTATACTTTTACAGTTATCACCATAACACACTAAAACAAAGAAAGCTAAAGTAAGATTTTACAATAAGGTTGTTGTGGTGGTTTGGGCTAGGCCTTCCTTGGTGACCAGTCTGTAACCAAGGAAGGGTCTAGATTTACCCAGTATTCCCTACGATTTTTACGTAAACCAGACTATAAGAAGAAAGGAGGAGAGGCCTTCGCTCTCTGTCCTTCCGGTGGCTTGGAGGGGTAGGTTCCCTGTTGTTGAGTCTGTCGTGTTGGGGAGCGAGGCCTGGTAAGGCCTTGTCGACCCTGGGAGGTGGAGGTTGCCAGCGATCATCCCGGAGCGACTCTTGGTTGTCCCAAGGAGAGTAGTGGGATATTTCTTTGCTAACTCTTTAGTTACTAGATCTCGGGCTACTGATTGGGGGATATATATATATGTATATAATTATTTTGGTTTTGTTCCTTTTCCCTTCCCCCTTCCCTTTCCCCTGTGAAATTGTATATATATTTCAATTGTATATAACTGTAAAATAAGTGTAAATATATTTATATATATTGCCTTAGCTCTCTCTCTCATTTCAGGTTTTCTTAGTTGTTTTTTTTTTTCTCCCTCTTTTCCCTGAAGTTTGGGGGGGGGGAACTCTTGTGGTAATGTTTGGAGACTTGGTAGGGAGCCAGTTTCAAACCATTTATGAAGTAGACACACAGGCAGTAATATCCAGAAAGAAACAGGTGAATTTGAGCCATTGAAACTTCTTCAGATAGCATAACATGTAGTTGAAGTACTTAGTCTTTTTGGTTTTATTATTATTTTGGAAAGTGTCAAAATTTGACAGGTGTTTCCATTGTGAAAGTCCATAATGAACCATTTCTCTAGTATTTTTTGTTAAAAAAAATCTTTTTTCTCTCAATCAAGTTGAGGTACTTCAAATTCTTGAAGGAAATTTTTCTCGGAGGAGTACTATGTAAGGAAGAAAAAATCAGACAGCTGAACAGCAGAAATAAAGTCTAGCAAACAAGATAAAAAAAATAACATTTTTACCTTTCAAAATTAGAAAATATTGACCGAAGCCATATTTTTCTTATCAAGAAATATTACATGGGCATTATCTATGTGTGTATTCATGATCTATAAAGAAAATGTTTTTAATTGGGAAAAAAACCCAAAAAAATATTAATGGAATTAATTCTTTGGGAAAGCATTTACATTTTCAACATTCAAAGAGCGCTAGAAATGCAAATAAATAAGCTATTTTATAATTACATATTAGTAGCAGTACAAGAAAATAAATGAATGTTAGCCTGTATAGATCATAAGGCAAGAATGCCCATCTTTGTTAACAGTCTGACCAAGGACTAAAAGGACACAAAAACAAATTTCAAAGCGACATACCCAAAATTAAAATCTAATGATTTTATTTGTACTTAAAAAAAAACCAGATAGGAACACTTGTACTTTTGTATGGTTTTGACAGGTTGTTTTCTTCTTTGAAAAACTCTCCTAAGAAGCAAATATTTCTCCCCTTACCTAAAACAATCCCCTCTTGTTGACTAACCTTGTAACATCAGAAAACAGAAGGTAGTTCTTCTAAACACAAGAAGTCAGAGCATAAAGCTACTGAACCTTAGTTGGTGAAGAAGAATCAGAATTGAAAACCAAGTTAAAGTCCAATTGAGACAGACTGTAGTTTAGAAGCTCTGGAAAACTCCATATGGACTCTTTGAAAGGCATGTGAGTGTGTAGAATCGCTAGATTGTATTTTCCCAAACAATAATAAAACAAGATATTATTTAGGAAGTTGTTCTAAAGATTCATGAAATGGTGTTATATGCCACTTAGTAGTGAATGGCAAAGTTACTGCCTTTATAGAATTTAAATTTATTTTCAGAATCACAGAATGGTTGAATTTAGAAGGAACCTCTTGATATGGTCTGGTTCAATGCCCCTGTTCAAGTAGCATCACCTAGAGTATGTTAGACAGGAACATGTTCAGATGGCTCTTGAATATCTCCAGTGAGACTCCACAACCTCCCTGGCCAACCTGTGCCAGTTCTTGGCTACCCTCACAGTGAAAAAGTGTTTTCTGATAGATTTAATCTCCTGTGTTTTACTTTGAACCCATTGCCTCTGGTCCTGTCACTGGGCACCACTGTCTTTTTTGCACCCTCCCTCCAAGTATTTGTACACATTGATGAGTCCCCTTTGAGCCTTCTTTGGGATGAACAGTCCCAGCAGCCTCAGCCTCTCTTCATAGGAGAGATGGTTCAGACTCTTAAAAATCTTCATGGTCCTTCACCAGACTGTCTTCTGTGTTTTTCTTTTACTGAGGATCCAAGGGCACATGTTCAACTTTGTGTTTATCAACATCCCTAGGTCTTTTACAGCGTTTTCAGCTGTGCAGCCTCCAGCATATACTGGTACCTGGGGTTGTTCCTCCAGTGCAGAACTTTGCAATACCCTTTTTTGAACTTCATGATGTTCCCATTAACCCAGTTCTCCAGTCTGTATTTCTTTTTCTGATGTATATATTTTATTATATATTAGCCCAAAAAATTAAAAAAATTTGATCCAGTCTTCTTATTTCAAGTTATTAAAAAAGTTAGTGTACACAGTTCCTTTTTCATGTAGTATGTAGAAAAAAATAAAGTGAAAGTATGTTTAAAATATATTTTTGAGTCTTCAAAGTAAAAAATTGAAAATTAGTATTTGTTATCATTTCAAGATATTCACAGTGAATATCTTGACAGTGATATATTTAATCAAACAGATTTTTAAGAAAATTACATAGCTAGAGTATAGGGATCTGAAAATGGATTGTGCATAAAAGTACCTCTATTCTAACTTCTGTTATCCTTACTACCACAGCAGAACTTTCAATGTATTATGTTTAGGTCTGAGAAAGCTACTCCAATAATAAGTAAATAAAAACACATGACAAAAAAAGTTTTGAAGTTTCTTCATATTTTCAATTGATTTTTTTTGTTTTCTTCTGAACTTCACTTTAGCAGAAGAAAAGAAATATTATGTTTCATAAGCTCTGTACAAAATGATGGTTACATTTATTTGGTCTTCCAGTTATATGCTTTAGATGCCTAATCATTTTACTACACCTCTAAAGATAAATGATATGTTTAGAAATCAAGCTGCAGATGTATTTATGTGAATGCCACATCATTTATTTTTCTTGGAAGACTATCAGTCACTGAGGTAAAGTGAAGCTGAAAAATTCTGCAGTGCACTAGGTATGCTTCCATGAGAACTTACAGAAAATGTGATAATGCCTTACCAAGTGTAGTTAGAAAATGAATTAATAACGAACAAGTCAACATTCTGTTTTCTGCACAGAGTATATGATTCAACACAATATTATTCTAAAATCTAAGAAGAATTTAACAGCCAGAATATTATATAAAAATAACATTCTCTGTAATAGTAAGGAGAATAAATGCACTTCCTTAATGAACGGAAAATTCATTATCTTCTTGTTTTATCTTTAAGAATTTATTTTAAATTCTTAACAAATTAACTGTTTTTATACAGAGGTTGTATTCTTCGAAATTCCATCTGCATAAGATGGTTAAGTAGACACATTCTGTCCAGATACAAAAATTAGGATGGGCATTAGGGAAGAAAACAGTTTTGACTTGCAATCAATTTGCTAGTGGTTTATTTAAGTTATCACAAAGCAGCTAGGCTATGGTTACCAGCGAATTCTTGACCCACAACAAATGCAAAATACTCAATTTAATTTCCTTTCCTTCAGAAACCAGAAATACAGCTCTTTCATTTCACAGAAGTATAAAGTTTGGGGGGAAAAAAGCCATGAGAAGCCTCTACGGTTAAATATCAAATTTAATATAAAATATAATCCTGTCCTAAAAATGTCAACATTATTTTTAGGAAATGAAAACCTAAAGCGGAGAGAAAGAGAGATTAGTGGGAAAGTTTTCCTTGCTTGTGATGAATATTGAACTCTGATTTTTTAAAAATTATAGAAATTTACATGAGAACTGTTACAGACCTTTGTGTGTCATTCCTAAGCAGAGGAAAAGCCATAGACTACCTGACAGTTCTAGGTAGATCGTTTATTCCCATCAGATTTTTTTCCCCTCGGTAGATTTACAAAAAGCAGCATTTTTAGAAAGACTGTTTAACAGAACAGATATTTGTATGTTGAGCTGTGATCTTCAGTTCAACTTGGCTAAATAAGTGATTGTTTTTCCCGCATAACAATTTTGCTTCTTGAATGGTGACACTCTTGGTTTTATATATAATTTTATATAAGAACTGTTATACCTAACTGCCAAAATGCATGCTGACACACACTTGGATATCAAGTCAAGATGGTCACCATTTAAGTTATCCATCAACAGATAACAGTAAGCATATCTATTTTCTTATTATAACTTTATAAGTTGCAACTTTTTACAGTCCTGTACTTCACAGCATAATATAAAATATACAACAACTGTACATATCATTACAGGATTTTCACGCTTTGAATTCAAGCTGTTTAAAATATATAAAAAATGTTTCCTTATGTCTTTAAAATCTCCCAAAATAGCATTTTATAACTAATTTTTTTCCCCAATAAAAGTGCACAGAATAACAAGGAAGTGTAGTAAGAAATATAGAATATATTTTAAAATACTGAAAGTATTTTGAAAGATTTTAATTCTGTGAAGGTTTGGCTTTGTACTTTGGTAATATGTCAAAGTGAAAAATTACATTGCTATCTTGTGTTTCCATTGCTTGGGTTATGCTCTCTATGCTCTCTATGACAGTAGGACAAAAATGATAAAAAACAGATTTTCACAGGTTTTGATTTTGTTTTGTATTTTGGAATGTAAAAGATATATTTTACCTTTGCAGTGTGTATTTTATTTTATGAATCCACCTGAGATACATGCTTAAGTGATCAAACCTGCTTAAGTATACATATTAAAAGTGGTTTGAATTTTTCAGACTGGTGAACCGATGTCAGGCTTGTATAAATGTCTCATTATGCAGGCCTGAGAGTGGGAAGTTAACTTTCAGTAATGCATCTGAGATTAAGTTTAACAAGTAAAGCTATCAGCTGCTTACAGGCGATATCACAAGTGAAATGTTCATTGATGGATTTGTATTATTTCCTTCTTTTTACATACTCTATATTTTCAGTCACTACTAGGTGTGAACAATTTTATCATGAAGATAGGAAAGTACAATGTGTAACAATTAAGATCTTTAGAGTAACAATATTAATTATAATGATAATACACAAAATTTTAATACAAAAATATTTCTGAAGACAAGGAAAACCATTCTATAAATTCATGGTGTATAAGACCTAATATTATGCAATTTAGAAAAGAGGACATGGATTATTTTAAAAGTTAGATATATTTTTATACTGGTTTAAGTACATTGTCCTAGAACAAAAAAAACCTAGTCAAGAAATACTGCTACATATTTTTTAGCACTTCTGATTTTATTAAAAAGATTTCCTTTTATGTTATTCCTATAAAATATAGGACTAAGATAACAATTATCATTACTGGGGTTTGTTTAATTTTTTTATTGGGTTTTACAGGATTTTTTTCATCCTGAAACCGTACAGCACTTTGTAATTCACACTACAATTTGAATGTCATGAACAGATGCCAAAATCTACTTTACGACATCAGTATTTGATGGCTATAATAAGATGGCTACTACTACCATTACTAGCACTACCACTACTCCTGCTACCACCACCAGTTCTAGCAGTGCTAATATCAATACTACCATATTGCATAGCACAGCAAATGCAATTTCTGCTCTTAGCAAGGGAAATCCCATTGGCAGCCCAAGGGAAGGATGAGGCTGTGGTTAAAAGAGTATGAAAAAAGGCCACATGGACTCCAGGTAGAAAAAAAGGAGAAAGGAATCATGACCATGAGCAGGCCACTCCTCCCTTGGGATGAAATCTGGGGCTGCTGAGGGCTTTACCTACCCTACTCTCACCACCCTCCTGGATTGGAGCTTGGCAGGGACAGTTCAAACCACAAGGACCAAGGCAGGCTGAGGCCCACGCTGGGGAAAGGGTCGGGCACCAGCAAGGGCGTATAGGTGTTTTTGTATAAAAATGTGAACTGTACAGTTCTTGAAATCTATTTTGGTATGTAATTTGAACTACTCAACTATTAAAATATTAATTGGGCTAGCCATAATTGCTTAACTCCCTGTGTTTGGCACATTCACTTTTTGCAGATTACAAGCTTTTGAGTGTTACAATGGTGTTTCCAGAGCTGAAGGTAAAGTACATGAGGAAAAAATCACTCTGACACCAGCAAAGTGTTAAAGCAAGCTGAAACCTGCTCAGGCCACAGTACATCCTAGGAACCTGCATGCCCAATGCAGAGCTTTCTGCCTTCTACTAGCAATAACAAAAATCAGAGCTGCTTAACTAAAGAAAAAACAAAAGACAGTCTCCACCTCAAAGAATTCATTGTCTAAGAAAAGAAGAAATAACAGATAAATAGACAGATGGGAGACAAGCAGTTAAACAGTCAACCTGTTCCATTCAGCAGTATATGAGGTCTCAGTGCACCGTTTGTCTAACTGTTGCCTACTTGGTTTCTGGTTGGGTTTACTTTGTCTTGTTATCTGTGTGGAGTGGGATATGGGCCACAACAAACATACATTTTGAAATGACATAAGAAAAAAAACTTAGAGTGAGTCCTTATTCAGCCTGAGGTGCTGCAGGAGAGAAAGCACCATCATGCTTTCTTGAAAATTTAACAGGTGGATGAGAGAGGCTAGCATCACTAAAGGATTGGGGGCAAGAGGTGACATATTAAAGAGCAATGTATTTAAAGAGTGTAGGTTTATGAGGGGAAGATAAGTGTTGAAGGACCTTGAGAGAGAACAGAATCTATTTGTTAAATATGACAGAAAATGGTGAATGAAAAGAGGAAAAATGATATTATCAAAGTGGGCTACTCTTACAAGAGAAGTCTGATTAAATAACAACAGGCTCAAGAATTTTTCAAGGGATGGAATAAAGTATGTAACAAAGTCTGGTGCTTAGTGATGCTTATCTATTAGTTTTATCAAAAATCATGTATTGTAAAGCCTGCTTTTCTCCCTATTTTCGTGGAGAAACGAATACCAGAGATAGTTACATAAACCTAAATAACCTGGATAGGAAAATTGACACAGAGGTTCAAATGGAATAATTAGGTAGGAGTCTTGCTGACGGTACTTACACTTTGCCACAGTGAGGAGAATAGGAGAGAAGCATTCTTGAGAGAAAGTATGGCATCTCTTGTTATGTCAGAACAGATGTGATGCCAAAACATCTACTCAGAGGTGTCAGAAAAGCAGGAGAGATTTCAGTTTGGATGAACCAGGTTTTCAGAAAGCAATTCTGAAATAGAGACATAACACAGATATAAATATGCATGTGATGTTGATGTTAGTTGTAATAAGCTATGAAGAAGGGAAAGAACAAAACAGTTGGCACTTTGGGAGAGGGTTTGCTCATTTGCTTTGTTTTGGGGGGAGTTGCTTTTTTGGTTTTTTGAAAGAGATATTGGAACAAGAAATGAGAAAACAGAACCAGGAGAAAAGAGTGCTTACATGAAGGCTTTGCAAGATTTTGAATTCCTTATATGTCTGTAGAGTATTAGTCTGAAAAATGAGATGCGTAAGTCAGTCTGTGAGAGAATCTGAATTATTTCCAGCTCCAGACTGCGGAAGAGAGTTCTCACCCTATGCATGTTGATGCCCTCATCTGTACAATGCTTAAGGAAGGAGTACATTTATGTTTACTGCTAAAGCTAGGTCACAGTATCAGGAACTGCAAATTCCCTTTTCTTAGTTCATCCTCTCTTGTGTTGAACTGACGTACTCTGAAGACTAAACTTTGTATCTCCAATCAAAAGATTAAAAATGCACACTAAATTCAAAATGCACATACATATGAAATATTTTTCCTTTAGTATGCTATCATTTGGTAATATAGACTATACATATGATGTCTCATTTTTCCATGTGCGGTGACAGAAATATTTTTCTCTTAAGGTCAAAGAAAAGGAAATATACACATGTTACAATAATACAAAAAAAAGTGAAATAAGTGTCTGGATAAGACAGTTTAGTTATTTGAATATACAGGGTATAGAATATAAAGAATAACTAATTAGTATAGTATTAAAATAACATTTGTACTTGTTTACTATATTATTCCACTCCACATCGTTACTTGAAAACTATTCTTAATAATGTCAGGAATAGTTAGTATTTTTGTCTGTAATTTCCTTTTACCTGGTACATTATGATGATTTCTCACCAATACCTAGTACTTTCAGTTTTGCATGCAATATGAAACTAATTCTCAGTAGGGAGTATGTATTTATGAGAATATTAAGATGTAAGGCTGGCTGGATTATTCATTGCAAACTACTTACCTGACCAGTGATTCTCATCCTAGTAATACAGTTGTTACAAGCAGATTTTGCCAAATTGCTTTTTTGAAAAGGATGCCAGTTGGTATATAGTTTAAGAATTATTCCTTCTGCTGTTTTTTTCTAGTAAATGTAAAACAAAGTACATTAAACTGATGAGCTGAAATCAGATTTTTTTTCACTGATATCACTGTGATTTGGATTAGCCTATATTCTCATTAGTCCAGCTTACCAAATACTTTTACCTGTTGAATTGTCCTTCAAACTTTTTCTCAAAGATCCTGTTTCAATTAAGAAAAAAAAGACAAAACCAAGACTAGTTCCAGTTCCATAGCCCCATTGTTATTGAATTGTTTTATTGGACAGAATTATCTTTTCTATCATTACTACACTGTATAGCAGGAATTGAGGCCATTGTGTAAGTATTTAAAGGTGAGATGTCAGTTTTACGTTGAATAAATGCTTATTATTTCAAAAGTAACCCAAAAATTTGTGTATGTAACTGCACAGATCCTTCCATATGATTTGAAAAGATTGAATAAATTCTCACTGAATATTTAATCTGGGCATTGCTCCAGTGGGCTTAATGATTCCTACATTTATTCCCACATAAAGAATCACGCATCAACAGCTCAGCCTGATTACAGTCCTTCTTCTTTCTTGAAGTTTTGAACTCTGGCATCCTTACAGCATAGCTGTGTATTTTTAAGTTTAATGGAAAAAGTTATCTGGAGTTTGTAAGATGACTTCCACCTTCAGAGAATAAAGATTCTGAAAGAGTGTTGTTGGACTTGGATGAATGTCAGGTGCACATCAAGCCACTCTAGCACTCCTCCATCAGCAGGACAGGGGGAGAAAATACAATGAAAAGGCAATGAATCAAGTTAAGAACAGGGAGATCACTGACCAGTTACTATCACAGGCAAAGCAGATTTAGATAAATCAATCTAACTTATTGCCAAAGTAAAGATCCCAAGCCTGTCAGCGTTTAAGAGGCATTGAGACAATGCTCTTAATAATATGCTTTAACTTTTGATCAGCTAGGAGTTGTCCAAGTTGTTGGACTGGATGATACTGTAGGTCCCTTCCAATTGAAATCTTTTCCTCCCCTCTCCTCTCCTCCCCTCACTTCCCCTCTTAAGCAGGATAATGAGAAATAAGAAAAATCTGAAAACATTTTTCCCCTCTGAGCACACTTCTTCCAAGTCTCAACTTCCCTCCTACCTCTTCTACCTTCCCCTCGCTCAAGTTCTGCAGGGGGATGGGGAATTGGGGTTGCAATAAGTTCATAATGTTTTGTCTCTACTGCTCTTTCATCCTCACACTATGTCCCTGCTCCATCATGGAACCCCTTCCTTGGGATACCACCCTTCATGAACTTCTTCAAAGTGAATCCTTCCCATGGGCTGCATTTCTTCACAAGCTGGTCTAGAATGGATTTTATTCGTAGCGTAGAGTCCCTCATGAACAACCTGCTCCAGTGTGGGTCCTGCATGGAGTCACAGATCCTGCCAAGATTATGTTCCAATATGGGTTCTTCACAGCCTGCAGTTTTATAAAAAAGTTTTGCAAAAAGGCAGGGCAAGTGTAATTATCTGAAGGTGGAATATTTCAGTTATAAAGAGTTTACCTACTTCCTAGCAGTAGTAGGATACTAGAGAAAGTGGTGTAGATGATCCCTCATGTTGTATGCTAATAGATTCATTTGTAGAGAAATTTTAGCTTTGATTGTGAACACATTTAGGTATATACCTCAAAATCATTACACTACATAGTTTCTGATGCTGTACGTTTTCCTTCAGTGTGTAAAGTGTGGAGTTTCTATTTGTTATCTGGCCAATCATTTTCACAAACAAACAGAACAAAAAAAATTCTCTAAAAACTCAAAGAATGTAATATCTCTAAATGTTATTCTTTCGTATTTAGTTGTAAATGACCATGTGATTTAAAAATTATTTGAAAGATCATAAAGACGTGATGCATTGATAGGTTGAACCATGGGATTCAACGGTTAGCAAGGAAGCTTGTTATTTGCAATTTTGGGTTGTTCCAGTACAAAAAAGCCATTGACATATTGTAGAAACTTCAGTGGAAGCCACCGAGAGAGTTAGAGGCTGGAGGACTTGCACTGCGAGGAGATGCTTATGGAACAAGTCTTACTCAGACTGCAAAAGGCACAGCTTTGGGAGGGAATTGTAAAGCTGTCTGACAATAAGAGATGGTGCCAGACTCTCAGAGGTGTGTAGCAACTAGATGAGAAGGAAGAGACACAAGTGGTAAAACTGGAAATTTATACTATCTAAGCGGATTTTTTTTTCACTCTAACAATAATCAGACACTGTGGCAGCTTGTTGGTAGGGGCTCTGGAATCCCATTCTCCAACACTGAACTATACAGGACCTTGAACATCTTGTTCTGGGTTGCCCCTGTTTCCAGAGAATGACTGAACTACACAACTTCTAAAGGTCTCTTCCTATCTAATTTACTCTGTTTTTAATGTAATCCTTTCACCGTCAGTAAATAACATAAAAAGTGCAGTTAAATGTATTTTTTTTATTTTATTGATTTAGTTTTGCTACCTGTAACTGTGCATTACTTAACACCCGCAGAAGCACTTTCAAGTACGAATGTTGGCACCAGAGTTATGAAGATAGTTGTAACTGCTATAGTATCTGTTACGGCATCTGTGGATTTATAGAACATCTAGAAACATACATTATCTCTGTTGCTATGTAGGAAGATATGTGAGTAAGGTATAGTGATATTTCTTTGGAAACCAAACCTAATTTATTAGGAAAAAAAGTACCAGTTTTTCAGCACCTTTTTTCATTCTGAAGTGCTTTTCTCCACCACTTAGTCCAACAGACATGCAACAAAATGTGCAGGGAAGGAAGACTAAATCACAGAAAACCTTGACCTATAAACTTGGAGGAATTTTAATATACTTAATCTTTTAAGTTCTCCTCCTCGAGAGACAGCATTCTTTCTTAAGTGACATGTGGTACAAAGTTCAATTTAGTTATATACTCTTTTGTTGGTATTTTTGCATTTGAGCTTTGAAAATTAATTTATGGTTATTTTATAAAAAAAAATCCAAACATGACTCCTGTTACCATGATATGTTACATTTGTGCTCTCTATTGAGAAAAAAAAAACCTACAAAAATTATGAGTAACTTTGTTTTCTCTTAAAGAAAATGCTTTAGCACTTATTTTCTTTGTTTACTGATGAGGAAGATCGTTATCAGTCTTTTTTTTCAGTGCATACAGTGTACATACAGTGAAAATCTTAGTGATTAAGCGCATAAAAATATTTTTTCTAATTAAATATAAATAAATATTTTAAAGATGAGGTAGCCAAAGAGCTAGCTGGATTTTAACTGAAAGTCTAAAAAAACAGTATAGCTTTTGCATCTGAAATTATGACTTGAAAAATTAGAACATCCCATTCCTTTATATGTTTAATTTTTCAGTGTTTCAAGATTTTTAAGGGTTTTTGCTAGTGCTAACATAATTATAATTATAAATGTTGATATTTTAAACATTTTGATTTAAGATAGTCAGTGATATGATTCTTGGAGTGGTCCTCTACAGGGCCAGGAGTTGCACTTTGGTGATCCTTGTGGGTTCCTGCCAACTCAGGGTATTCTATGATTCTAAGAATACCCCCAGTCTTCCTCTGTGGCTAACAAGGCAAAACAGATCTGTTCCCACTTATAGATGTGAACATGTACTTTAGGATGGAGTTGATGAAAAATGGTGGTGTTTCTTTCTGCCGTTGTCTGCAAAGTACTAGTTCAAATGTAATTATCTAAAGAATAAGCTCAGATGTCATGTTCAGATAACCACATACTATGTCTGAACAAAAATTTAATTTTCAAGGAATTTTGGTAGATCTCTTTCCTTGCTGGGTCAGAAAAAATACGTTATGAATCACCTCAACCCAAAAGCCCAAATCAAACCACTTCTTAGTTTTGAACTTAGTTATTATAAAAACTACAAATGAAGTTTTTAGGTAATGTTAACCAGAAACTTTTCACATCGTTGTCTCTTGTCAGGTATTCGATGATTCAAAACCTACATTTTAGGTCGAGCTGAATAGCTCTCTACACCTCACTAATTACATGGAATTCTCAAGTGACTAAGGAGAGTTTAGATAACTAGCTTTTTGGGTAGGCACCTTATTATGCAAAATGGATCCCACCCATAAGCCTTTACTTAGTAAATGCACTTGCAAAGGCATAAGTTCCATATGTTCCTTATGCGTTACCATTGTAAGAGAGAGGGAAAAGAAAAAGCCAAATAAATAAAAAGCTTTGAGGAATTTGTCATGGCTGAATGTAGCATATTCAAACAAGCTTTTGCATTAGTTGTGCCTGTGTCTATCAGCTTGATTTTATGAATAGATAAGTTCTACTACGTCTTTATTTTTCTCCTTTATGTCTATGGTTAGACAAACTTTTTAATTATATCTTTTTCAGGTCTTCCATGATAATTCTTCATCTAAGTTTTTCTTTTTATCTTAAGATGATTATCTCTCTTACAGTCTACTCTAAAAATTTGGCAAATATACATATCTAGGTTTAGCTCTTTTTTATCTTCAGCATTTGACTTTAGCTTTATTCATGGCCAGGGAGCAGAATCTTTGAGTTGATGGCAATCTTGTTCACCTTAACCCTACACATCACTGTTAACTGAAAAAAAAAGAAAAAAACAGGACTCTGACTCTATTGTATCTCTGACTACCCAATAAATAAACTGATGTTAGTGAAATTCTTGCACAGCAGGTTAATTCTTTCTTTGCAGGAATTTCCGAGTTCTCAAGTATTCTCGGATCCAATACTTATATTTCTGGCCCAATTTTCTAAATAATGGTTTCATTTTTACTTTAACCTCAGAATTTATTTCTACCATGTTCTTCCTTACATTTCTTCTGTTTATGTATTCAGAAACATGCTTCCAGTTTTGATGTTTGGGGGTCAAGGTCTCCTCTTAACTGAGTCACTCCTTTTAGATTGATAGCATTTCACCTCTTGTGTGCTATTTGTCAGTGTTTTGGTGAGATGTTTAAAAAAGAGTTTTATACACTAAAGAAGACAAAGTTGGAAACAGTCTAATTTCTTAAATAAGAGGGAGACATCATCCATTAACAGGAAAACCTTACTGAGTTGGGAGACTAATTGAAAATTTTGGTTAGGAAATGTGACATGTTCTTTGCAACAGAGATTCAATTAATACATAAATCCTTTACTTGCTCTTAAGAAAATGTTTAAGTACAACACCAGCCTCTCTTTCTTTAATTGGTTTCTCAGCAATTCCCTTTCATTTAAAGGAATGTATCAGATATTTTCTGTGTCACCTCTGGGTTTTGACCTACATACATTTTAAGGGAAGTTCTTAAAATTTAGACTAGGACATCTACTAATGTCGCTATTGGAATGGTGCCCAGGACAACTCATGAGTGGCAATCCTGGGTGCTAAAATAGCAGTAAGTTTTCCTTCTGCAAAATACCTTCTACCTGGTACTCTGCTCATTACACATTACTGCATTATCTGAGGTTGTTGAATTGTATTTAATTAAATCCTTTAGTAGACTCTGGATTTGATGATGCAGTTAAACAAAATCTTACGTTGAAGAGTCCTCCCAAATATATTTTTTTTATTGGTCTTGGAACATTGTGCTCCCAGTGTTTTGGGGTTTTTTTTGGTTTTTGGGATTTTTTTTGTTCATTTGTTTTGTTTTGTGTTATTCTCAGAGGTGTTAAACCTGAAGGGAGCAGTAGATGCAATATCTCTTGTTTCACTTTATAATGTGGCAAGAGGGGAACGCCCTTAGTAAAGATTTTCATGTGTAACCAGCTCTTAAGCAGTTTTACTTTGGATAAATTCCTACATTTTCTTTGACAATCTAACAGCAGCCAATAATAAAGTACTCTTTCTGCAGTTTGCATCACTTCATAAAATTGTCCTACAGACTCTTCATTATAGCCTCTCCTATGAAAGGCTGGGCCTCTCCTATGTGGAGTTTTTGCTAAGAAAAACTTGTCATAACTTGTATTAAGAAAAACATTTTGAACAATACAAATGTCAAAGGATAAATACCTGTCTAGACACTATTCTGGAGAAGGTGTGGGGATTTTGGCTATATCAGCTGCTGAACCAGATTCCTCTGGTTTTCATGGGCTTGTTCACCTTCTATAAATACTTACACCTGTTTGTTTTCAACTTTTCCTCAATTAATGTTTAAGGACAATACAGAAGGTAAGTGCATAGTGTGAGATAGGAAGCTTTTCTCTGGTCTCCTGTTGTAGATTTAGTCTGGCATTCATACTTATGCTCACTGAAAGAAAACCAAATCAATTCCTCATTCAGAGTCTTGAAGCTGAGTAACTCAGAATATTTGTCTGTCAGTGCTTCTGATTCTGCCTTGCAAAGTAATCATGGAACTGTCTTTATCATTTGGCATTTGAAACTATACCTACTTCATTTAAAATGCTAATATGATGGAATTTACTATTGCAAATGCAGTTTCAATTTCAGAGGCAATGGGGAGAAACAAAATGTAGAAAATACTGTAGGTAACCTTAAATCTGATATGTTGAGATTTGATAATTCATCTAATTTCTTTTCCATCACTATTATGTACAATTTAGCAATACAGGTCCATGCAAAACATCTTTCCATCACCCCCATATCACCATTGGTAAATCAGAGCTCAAGTCAGTCCAGCAGTTTAATTACCTAGGTAGCCTCATCTCCTCGGATGGTAAGATTGACGGAGAGATAGACAACAGAGGCATATAGTGCTTTCGGAAAGCTTCATAAAAGAGTTTGGCCAAATAAACACTTGAAGAAAAGTACAAAAATCAGTGTTTACAGAGCCATAGTGCTGTCTACTCTCTTATACAGATCTGAATCATGGGTCATCTACTGCCACCACCTGCATCTCCTATAAAACTTCCATCAATGCTGTCTCTGTACAATCCTAAACATTCACCGGTCAGATTATGTGACCAATACATCTGCTCTAGAACAAGCAGCAGTCACAAGTATTGAGGTCATGTTACTGAGAACACAGCTGCGTTGGGCAGGGTACATCTCAAGGATGAAGGACCACAGCCTCCCTAAGATCTTGCTTTATGGTGAACTTACCACCGGCTGCCATATGAGAGGAGCCCCGAAGAGAAGATACAAGGACTCCCTGAAACAACATCTCAGCCTTTTGATCAACATAACTGGTCTACTCTGGTCTCCAGTCGGGAGGTCTGGAGACAGACTATCTATAACGCTGCTGACGCCTTTTAGAAAGCACGCAGGATCACTCTTGAGGAGAAAAGACAACACAGAAAGAATCGTGCCTTGTAGAATATACCATCTAAGGAGTCTTTCTGCTGTGCCTTTTGCCAGCAGACGTGTCTATCTCGTATTGGCCTTTTTAGCCACCAGCGTGCTTGTAACAAACGTGGGTAGAGCCCTTCCCAAATCTTCGTTCGTGAAGCCTGGCCGTGATGATGATGATGATGACAGGTCCATACAAAACATCTTTCTTTTACTGATAGTCTATTGTGAGGTTTGGAGTTGTTTTTCATTTATTTTTGAAACACTTTTTTCACCCAGAGATTTATAGAACTACTGCTGATGATAGTGTTTTTGATTAAAATTTAGATATTCATGCAGACAATTCTTTGAGGAATGTCATAATCAAATGCAATTTTCCTTGAAACACCTATACAGATTAGATACAGTCTCAGTGTATTGCAAATTCTTTTCAACTCATCTCCTTTTTATTTAACGTTATTAATTCTTTCAATGTGGTGAGAACTAGTCACATCTTTAAAGTAATTTGATTATTTTATGCTTAAAACAGTCCTGTTCCTTATTAGTACTTTTAAACTCTTTCTTGAACCTAGAATAGAGAGAGGCTAAATTATTCCATCATTAATATTTAAGGTAGACTAAATGGAAAGAGGTGCTTATAAAGTCCAGACATCTTTGTCACTGATATAATAGTACAAAGAGACAATTTTCTTCATAAGAACAGGAAGATAGTTCTGTCTGTTCCATGTTGGATCATTTATCTCTGTTACATTGATGAATTCCTTTTAGTGACAATACTTTTTCTGAATAATGGAAAGCTGCATAAGATAGCCTGACGTTCAAGATGGAATGCTTAAATTTTGTCCCACTTACAGGAAAGCTTATTTTTAAGATTCATTATTTGGGTAATCTATCTCATTTTTCTCTGTTTCTTTCTTTTTCTCTGTACATTCTGGCTCTTTCACCATTTTGTTAAACAACGGTTCTCCTCACCCTCATCAATTAGTATTTTTACCTATGTTATCAGAAATTCTTGAGAAATTGGTATTCTTCTACAGCTTCGATACACATTATTTTGTCAGTGATACCAAGTTTAACAGTATAGTACAGAGTAGAATTTGATGACTTTTTGTTCTTGAAGAAGGTAACACTTCAACAGAAGTACTAACCATTTGATTTAATGGGATGATAAATAGATTTGTATAGTCAACGAGTGTTTAATTCTAGAAGACACAATTGGGTTACTTAATTTGACTTACTGATTAACGTAAAGTGTAGAATTGGACACTTTTAGTCCTGTGTTAAACACATCGGTTTATGTGTAACTTAAGCATTTTCAAAGAAGGATGTCTATTCATAAATTAAAGGTGTCAAGAGATATAAAATTGGCTAAATTTGAGGAAATGCTAAATTAGCAACTCAATTAAAACTTTGCATCTAAGTGAATTTGCCTTTTACTTTGTTATGTTTTTCTCTCATGGACTAAAGACCCTTGCAGTACTCAGATTTGTCCCACCATGGAGGTATTTAGTACTACTGAAGTTATTTTTTCATATACCAAATTATTTGAATTGCTAAAACTAGAGATGTAGACTAAAGCAGACCTGATTATGACATTAGGATAAAAATCCACAAGTGGCCACACCTCTCCATTTCCACTAATGTGCCTCTTATTTTCATAGTAAAAAAAAAAAATCATATTTGGTAGTTTTTAAAATCTATATTATGCTTACTGGTACAGATGCTCAGCTTTGTAAACATTGTAGCATTTTTCTGTGTAGATTTACACACTCTTAGCCTGCTCAGTAATGACAGCAAGAGACTACCTTGTCTGATATGGCAGTTCTACTCCTCCCCTTAACTAAATTTTCCATAATTTTAATTAAAATAATTAATCATCAAAAAGAAAAATTTGTTAATGTATATAAAGGGGACAACCATAACTGAAGAGCTGCATATGAAAGAGAAAGGTATTCAGAGAGAGAGAGAAAGAAGATGGAAGAAAGGGTGATTTACAGATGTTTATATTCTTCCTGTAGTGTTGAAACAATGGTGCTACTAGTGGAATTGAAATGTCCAAACTGAAACATTTCACAAATCTTTGAATGAATCACAGTCAGCAGCACCTGTCTAACTGAATGAAATCATTTGTAGAAAACCAGTGACAAGGCTGATTTTGGAAATAAAAAAAATACAGTCAGTCAACCCAACTCTCTTAAACTGAATATACTTTGTATAGGATGACCACTACGTTTTCTGTTGTAAATTGAAATAATTCTTCAAAATAAAATATGGTACTTTTTCTGAATTCATTTTATCAAATACACAGGGATTATGCATGTATGGCCAGTCTTCGCGAACGAAGATTTGGGAAAGGTCTTTACCCTTCGAGCCTGCGCAGTGGATTTTTTAGGTGAGACACAGTGTGCGCTGAGCTGAGCGACCCTTTAATCCTAGGGTTCATCTGCCGGGGCCGAGCAAGCTTGGACAGTGGCAGTGAGGTCCTCAGGACATAGGTTTGTTTAGAGTGACCTTCTCTTAGATGGATGGCCTTACAGGGCTGACAAGCTCCATCTGCCCAGGGGAGTTTCCCTGACACAGGACTTATAAACCTCTGTTTACTGCAACCAGTTGATTTTGTCTTGTTTCTGTAATAAAAAATGTATGTAGTTCATATAGAATGTGATTTCTTAATAGAATGACATCCTCAAACAAAGATGAACAGAACAATGTTCTGTTAAAACCTGGATTTAACAAAATATAGCTAAAATATGTCTCTCACTCTATGCTATTGCAGAATACTCATGGGATCAACAGGACAATTCACATTCTGAGAGGCATGTGGTCTACCAAATGTGATCCTAAGGGCTCTTTTGCGTTGAGTAATTTTGTTTTCATGTAATTGATGTTCTCACTCGCTGCTGACACTTAATGAGAAAGGAATTTGAACATGCCATTGACTGCATGCAACCTGCTGAGCAACCTTTAACCAAATTGACTGAGTAGTGTCAGCTTGAGCTTGATAGGCTTCCTAGAGTATACTAACCTCTAGGAAACGGAGTATCAGAGGCATTTTAGATAACATACCAACTAAATTCTATGTTTTCCCTGTTTAGGAAGATAAATGTGTTCCTGATATTTGTCAATCATCATTGCACAAAGATAAAATTTTCTCTTGTGGAATGGTTGCATGAATTGCTTTGAAGAGTAATTTTTTTCTTAAGCAGTTAATAAAAGATTCAGATAAACACCTAGAAAGCTGTCATTACAGTTTCAGTGTAATTACAGATAGATGTTCAAAATTCTCTCCTAGCCTCATCTTTCCTTCTCATCTCTGGATAAAATCCACTTATAGCCTGAGACTTTAAACCCGAGTATTTTTCTTCTCCTTCAGCTTAATTTATTTAGAAGAACCAGTTCTCTGAGAATTATTTTTTAACATGGAATGTTTTAAAAGCCTATTCAGTGGATAGTATAAGATAATCTCTACCCTTTTTCTAGTGTGTAAAATTGCTGATGGTTTATGCAATTTAGGGGAAAGTAAGATATATGATGACACAGTGGTAGTTGTATCCTCTTAGTTTTCAAAAATAGTTCAAAAATTTTACTCACATATTAAAATATATACCAACCCAGTGACGGCTAAAACAATCTTATGAGATTATTCAGAGTGGAACTCAGGTAAGGGCAAACTGGAGGTATAAAAACAAAACTTGGATGTTTTACCTTGTGAACAAGTGAAAAACTTATTCTACAGCAAATCAATGTATATTGATTTTGATAAGGTTTGTGCATGGCATAGCCCATACATACAGTAGCACTGTACCCTGATTCTTGAATTGGTCATGCCTTCATACTCATTTGTATGAAGAGTCTACTGTACTGTTTGTCACAAACTTAATTTTCCTGTTCATGTACCCTACAGCAAATAGTCACCTCATTCCTTTCTCAAAGAGACTGAATTGAGCGCAGGAGAATTACAGTTGATTTAGCTTTTCAAGCTGCAAAATGCTTCTCTCTTCACCAGAAAGAAAGGGAATTATACCTATAATAATTTTTTTTCTTCACCTGTCCTTTTTTCCTGGGTGAGGACTTTGACTATATATATATATATATATATATGATTGAATTTGCTTGGGTACCATGAGAACAAAGAGCTGTACTTGGATAGTGTGTATTTTATGTGCAGATCATGCTAGTTACATACATGCACAGAGGCTATGAATGATTTCATAGCATTAATACACAATATGCTATGTACAGCATATGCATAAATCATTAAAAAATGCACTTCCTCCATCCAAAAGTGACTCCTCTGTTTGCAAGAATTATGTTCTAAATCCTAACAGAAAAAAAAAATGCAAAGTTTTTTTTTGTTGTTGTTGTTTTGGAGGTTTTTTCTGGATTTTTTTTTTTTGCTTTCCAGTTGAACCATAATTTGACAGCTCTGCCATCACTGACAGACATTTTGCTTGTCAGTCTCAATGAATTAAATACACTGTCTCTGTTTGCCAATGTACATTTACAAAAGGTCAGTATAGAAAACGATATCAATTCCTGAGATGTTCCTTCTAGGATTGCCATAACAAAAAAAAAATATCAATTCACTGATATCTTCTGCTCAATAATCATATTTTAAAATAATTTTATGATATACTTCTTCAATCTGCTGCAGTTCTTACTGCATAATTTTGACAGAATCATTTGGAAAATCAATGCCTCAGAGCTGTGTTTGGATTTACTGCTGAATCCAATTACAGTGTATTATCATAAAAAGCATCAAAGTGAAGTTTATTGATGGTGCTTGTTTAGTGAACATGCAACTGTTAACTCTAAATATAAATATTTTAGTGGTGTGATTTCTCACCATAACAAAAGAGCAAAGAGAAATAAACTCTGTAATCTGGCACAACATCCTCTTACTTTCAGATATAAACAAAGACTTTAGAAGGAAGCACTTTACTATACATAGGTCTGCTCTTACCTGACTACATTCTCAGGCAGAAGTACAAGCCTTAAAATGGTGTCGTCATTGGTTTTTTCTTATTACTGTTATTTATGTTACCTAAACAAGAGACATCCAATAAATGCTATTGTATACACCACTGAAAATTTACTATTTATTTATAGGTTCAAGAGCACTTAAAGCAATGTAATTTTCCTGTCCAACATCCCAGATGAGACTGATATGTTTCTCCCTCAGACAACCATCAACTTAATTGCTATTCCAAATTAAAAACTGACATATAAAAATCAGTTATTTTGTATATTAAGAAATTAGGCTCTATTTTTTAATATGTTAAAATTTTAACATTATAAAATAAATGCTTAGACATTTATCGTTTTAACTAGTACACATTTTCAGTGATCTCTTTATCACTTTGCATGGTGCAAAGATTGAAATACAAAGCGCTTACTGCATTCTGTAAGGCATGATAAGGTGTAGAATACCAGAAAGGGTACAGAAAAGGAATCTCGCATATCAGGATAGATACACACCTTGGGTTCCATCTATTTTTAGCACATAGAAATAAGATGTGACGCTGAAGATTCCTTGCATTATGAGAAACCTGTGCTTCAGAAATTTGTGTCATTAGCATTTTAACCAATGAACACCACTGGAAATTTTCACAATGCATCAGTTAATGCGTAGTAATTCAGGTACCAAAAAACTGTGGTTGTGACTGATTTCGCAAGTGACTAAATGACAATTTTGATAAATTCAGCAGTGCCTTAGTAATGCCCAGATCATATGATGACGTGAGTTTTAGAACCAATTTTGTCTGACTTCTAGTGATGAACACAGACATCCTCCCAATAGCTTGTATATTAGCATTGTTCAGGACATTGTGATAACAAAGTCTCAGAGAGGACATATTGAGCTTAAAACACAGATATTATCTGTTAGTGCTACTTCAGTAACAAATATATTTACTATTCATCTTTACTGAAGCATTTTCAGAACTGAACATGTCAATCATAAACTCCACAGAGCAGAAATAAGCAGATATCATATGGTCCTGGACCAAACCTTGCCATACCACATGATAAGAGGTCATATCTGAGAACTATCGGTCTACAAACACCAGTTTCAAAGAGGTTTTTGGGTGACTTAATATTTGGCTTTCTTCAGTAGCTTAAAAAAACCCTATGTCTGGCAGTTGTTTTTTGCAAACCAAACATCACAGAAGTGTTTCAATAAACAACTTCCCCATACCCAGAAGTGTTCAAGGATGAGTTGGATGTGAATTTGAGCAACCTGGTGTAGTGGAAGGTGTACCTGCCCATGGCAGTGGGGTTGCAATTGAAATATTTTCTTTTGAAGTGAGCAGTGTACCTTTAAAAAATTCATCTAAAAGATGTACACAGGTTGCGGTGCACTCAAATTTAAAAAAGAAATTAATAACTACAATACTGCATCCTCTTCACTGCCAAACACAACAAAAATTGCTACGTATAAAGAAGCACCCCATCCCATACATTCTTTCAGACTGCTCAGATACAGAATTTCTACAGGACTGGAGTGGAGGTGTTTAGGCAAGAAGCATGCACAGCAGAAGGTAGCATTAAAGGCATAGCCCAGAGAGAGATGCTAAGCAGTAAAACACATTTTCAATTGGTGAACTGTTTCTCTAGTCAGAGAGAGTTTAGAAAAAGGTCATCCAAAATGTTCCAAGACAACTGTTCACACAATAATATACATACAAAAAGAGGGAACTTACACAAGGAAAAAAGGCAAACATCCTGAAATAGCCACTTACACTACACTACTCATTTTTGAAGTTTCAGAGTTCTGTGATATTCTCAGGACCACTCTAGCCAAGCTCTTCCTTCACTTTGCATTAGACTTTGTAAAGCCTGTTCCACAGAATAGAGTCCAAACAGCAGGAAAAATGTTATGGTTCACTCCCAACCATTGTTTTTTATCATGTGGGTAAGTTCAATTATAAATTTTCCTTCTCTGAGTGCTCTCAAAAGCATGGTCGTATTTCCATCCAAGAGTGGTTCTACAATTTTCACAATTGATATTTTGAAATTTATTTTTAGGGTTTTTTCCAACCCAAACCTATGCTGCTCTATGATTCTATGCTCTACGAACTTGAGTTAGGTAAAAAGAAAGTAGTGGGAAAATTTTAATATTCTCTGAAAGATCCTTGTTTCTTTAGTTTGACGAATCTATGAATTGAACCACTGTAATTTATTTTGAATCATACGCAAGAACTGATGCATTGCAAAATGAGAGAGTTAAAAGATATTCTGAAAAAAATGGCAAATGAAAAGTACCCTAGAGATATACCAAAAAAAAAAGACCTAAATGGTTAACTGTTTATGTTATATTTCTCAGTTTTAAAAACCCGATTTATTTTCATTTAATCCCACAACACTTTGTACATAATACTGTATTTTTCTTTATCTATTTATGTGTTTCTTATCTATTAAGAAACAATCTTGATTGTTTTTTTAAAAGGGAAACCTGTAAATTTACAGGAGTCGTTACTTAGGAAAAATGTATTCAAGTCTCACTTGAACACATATTCAAACAGATATGGTAATGATACATTTAAATAAATAAACTGGCAGTTTTATAATATGTACCAATAAAATATGCCAATAAAGCATTAATTTATTTATCTAGGACTCTTACTTCTACTCTTTGCCTGTATACACCCAAGTGGTCCTTGGTTGCTCTTCCAATTTGATCCTGGTTCTTTTGCATATAAATAAATAAAAAGTTTTATGCTGTCGTATTTATGATATAGCAAAAAATTCCTCAGTATCTAAGCCATCATTTCAATTCTTTTAGGTACTGCTATCTTGGTATATGTTCGAGAAGCTTTAGAAAAGAAACACAAATTGCTCAGGGTATGTGAAGCTAGGTCAAAGACCAAGGCTCTGAGCTAACAAAGTGTCATTATCAGTTTTTAATACAAGGTCTGTTTATGTGTCATTTGGTCTGTGTTTGAACATAAAAATTACAAGCATGTAACAAATTGATGCTGGTTTTTTCACTACTGTATTGTAGAAAGAGCTGCCAAATATTTTAGTACGCTGTTTCTCAGTAATTTGTATTTGACTGTCATTCTTCACCTAATGCTGCTGCATAAACCCTTGATGTAGTTCACATGAGCTTTGGTGATGGAGACACATATACAGGAAAAAAGTAGAGTAGAATGAAACTGAAAAATAAGGCAGCTGATGCAAGTAGCAAAATTTTCAATGACCCTTTGCTTGTAAACTCTTAGTTCTCGATGCCATTCTTAAGGCAAGACAAAGATAATATTCAGAGGTCGCCTAACATTATTTTAAAGCTCCAAAGATACCATGGTTTTACACAACCTGAGTAATCTATCAACAGTTTTTTGAAGTGATATATTTTCAAGATTTATGAATGATATTCCCCAGTTTCGTGTTCTCACTGAAACATGTACCTAAGCATGTGCCACTTGCTCAATTCCCCCTCCTCCTCACCTTCCCTCTGCAGAGGGCTGGAGAGGAGAATTGGAGGCACAAAAGGTAAAGACCACGGTTGAGATTAGAACAATTTACTGGAAAAAAACAGTGAGATAAGAAAATGAATGGTAAAAGCAAGAATACTAAGAGTGTACAATAAATGAACAATTGGCACACAAGTGCTCTCCCCTGACAATGCCTGACTGCTCCCTCAGTCACACTATGCAATCCAGAATGGACCCTTCCTCCAACGCCAGAAAATTATGTGACATTTTATAGAATAACCTCTGGGTCCTGGCCATGCCTCCTCCCAGTTACTGCAAAAATTAACCCCATTCTGTCAAGAACCAGGATATATATGAATATTGGAAAGAATTAGGTAACAGCTGTCCAAGGGGAAGTGAGAAAGAGAAGAATGGAAAGTCTTGCTTATGAATGGGAAGCAAAAGCAAAACAATTCATTGAAATAGCAGCTTAGATTAGCATATTCCAGTTATAAAATAAGAGGTTTATAAAGATTTGCCAAGTCTAGTATGTTCCTCACTCTGAAGCAGAATTTTTGAAATCCATCATTGTGACTGTGACTCAAGCCCTCGATTCTGAGCAGAGTATACATAGCTCTAATGCAATAAAACTACCTATGTGGACTGCCCCCTCGAATATGTTTACACTGCACTTTCCTATTTCCTTACCTAAATGAATGAAAAAACCTGGTAAGAGAGTATACACACTGTTAGCTAACTGTGAAGGAGGTAGAAATGGCTGAGGAACAACGACAGGTATGCATGTTAAAACTTTTATCAGGTAAAATATGTTTGCTATTTAAATGTCAATTTTTTAAAATATTACCTTTTGTTCTTCACAACTATGGCAGGTAGATTGAAAGATGATAATACTCTGACAAATTCCATATTTATTTATTAATTTATATTACACTAAGTCAAACAGTTGTAGAGTAGCTTAGATGCCTTGCATGCTTTTCCTTCATATGTTCATTATTGTAAAGCCTGTGTTTTAAAATACACTGATGGGTAGAGAAATATCTGGATTCTGAAAACAGAAAGGACATGTGTGGGCAGACCCTCATGAAAGTGAAACTTTGTGCCTGTCATGGTTTAATCCCAACTGTCACACAACTACTTGCTCACTCCCCCACCAGTGGGATGACAGAGGGAATCAGAAGGGTAAAAGTGAGAAAACTCGTTGATTGAGATGAAGACACTTTAACAGGTAAAGCAAAAGCCACACATACAAGCAAAGCCAAACAAGGAATTAATTTGCTGCATCCAGTTGGCAGGCGGGTGTTCAGCCATCTCCAGGAAAGCAAGGCTCCATCATGCATAGCAGTGACTTGGAAAGACAAACACCATCACTCCATGCATATCCCCTTCCTTCTTCTAACCCCAGCTTTATATACTGAGCATAACATCATATATTGTGAATAATAGTAAGGAGTGAATAATGTGCTAGTTTTGGCAGGGGTAGAGTTAATTTTCTTCACAGTAGCTGCTATGAACTTTGTTTTAGATTTGTGATGAAAACATTGTTGATAATATAGAGATGATTTTGTTATTGCTGAGCAGTGTTTACACAGAAGCAAGGTCCTTTTTGTTTCTACTACTGCCTCCCCAGCAAGGAGGCTGGTGCTGCTAAAGGAGTTGGAAGGGAACGTAGCCAGGTCAGCTGACCCCAACTGACCAAAGGGATATCCCATACCTTATGGGGTCATGCTCACTGCATAAAGGCTGGGGAAAATGGAAGGGGGAGGCACTTGAAATGAGGGTATTTGTCTACAAAAAAATCTGTTATTTGTGAAGCCCTGCTTTCCTGAAGTTGGCTGAACACCTGCCTCTCCCTAGGAAAAAATGAACAAATTCCTTGTTCTGCTTTGCTTGCGTGCACAGCTTTTGCTTTACCTATTAAGCTGTCTTTATCTCAACCCACCGGTTTTCCCATTTTTAGTCTTCTAATTCTCTCCCCATGCCACTGGTGTAGGAATGAGTGAGCAGCTACATGGTGTTAGTTACCAGCTGAGATTAAACCATGACAGTGCCTAAATAAAAAGCTAGTTCAAGAAGATTTTTATGGATTTATTGTTTTTTTTTTCTTTATATTGTTATTTTATCCTTTTTTTATGTATCCTACCCACATAGCTGTCCTCCAAGAATGTGTAAAGGCACACACAACCACACAGTAACAGATGCCCTATATGTTAAATCACCACTGATTTGACAAGAGCTGAACAACCCAAAGTAGCAGAACTTGGAAGCAGAATGAAGAACAACAAATGATATACATTTTTTTGTTAGTCTAAATTTGTATATCCACTAACTCAAATATTTTTGGTCACACTGATCATGAGATTCAAGACCAGTAATACACAGAAGAGTTGACAATTAGGAAGGGTAGCAGAGATGAACATGAGGGTATCACCAGAGCCTGGTCATCCATATTTTCATTCTTTTGTTTGTTTTAGTTATTTCTTGAAATGTTGCCTGGTTCCTCACAACATTATTTTCACTAATAAAGAATTAAAGTAAAAAGATAAACCTTGACTGAGAAAAGGTTAATACAGTGCACTTTTTCTAGGGTTGCAGTCCGATTAAGTATATTCTAATATAACCCTAATCTTGTAATGAATCATTTACCTGAGATAATAAAGTAAAATCAGGTTCTCTATAAGGCCAATAAATGTTAAATCTTTAAAACCACATTAATACACTTGAATATAGAATACCTGTTTTATTTTATCCTTTACTTTGTGTAACACAAGAGAAAAACTCCCTACAGAAAAAGAAATTGTTTTTAAGTGAATACCATCAAACTATATAATTTGTCATTTCATGCATTTTCACAATCTTGACCTTCTGAGTTATGTTGTTTGGACAATTTTTACTGTGACCCAAAAGACTTTACAGTTAGGACATATGTAACTTTAAAGACCAAAACAATTATCTATTGATGAACACACACAATAGATTATGAGGCTTAACAGGTTAAACATTACTATGCTCACCACTCATGGTACAGCACCTAATAAGTCTCTGTTGTCCACTCACTCACCAAGCAGATGAATAAAGGTTGACTGCTGTTACGTTTAGATCTGTGCTGTTCCTTTTACTTTGCCAAGTTGTTATTTTCCAGTTCCCAGGGATTTTTTCCTTAGGATTTTATACCTTTTCATATCAGTGTTTTTCCTTCTGAATCCTTGACCTGCTAACTACCCAGTCTCAATGGTCTTCTCTTTGCCTGAAATTTTACCTTTCTTACCTTGAATGGCTTATGGTTTATGTACTTTCTGATGGCTCCTTCCCACTGCTTAGCAGTTTTCTCAGAAATCTAAGCCAAGGTTGCACATCTGTTCTCTATCAAAACCAGGCCTTGTACCATAGCCAACTGAACCTCTGGGAGGAAGATTATATACAGGTTACACCTATCCTGGTTTATTTGACTGGGTCAGGGATCATCACAAGGTCCTGGAAGATGACAAACTCTGTTATTAAATTGCTGCCACACTTACTACAGTTTATTCAGGGCCAACTAGCACTCCCCAGATAGTGCCTGGGCATGATTTGAGGGGTAGTATTAAACTATTACTGTTAACCCCACATAGTTTTCTTGTGGTTTCCTGGTAGTGGGCTGAGAGAGTTTAATAATGCAAGCTTCAATACCAGAGACCAAATATAGGCATGTATAATTTATAAATGCAGATTTAGCCTATCATACTACAAATCTGGAATCAACAACAATGTAAAAAAGAAAAGGGGCATATAAACTAAAATCAGAATTAATATATTATCCATTATGTCAGCTATAGTAAATACGTTTATGTTGTAATGAGACACTTTGGGGAGATTTGGGTAGTGAGAATACTTGATTGTCTGAAATAACTAGTCTTGTTACAATTCAATACCAGAATCCACAAAGCTTTGACAAAAAAATCAGTTGTCCAAATGAGGACAAGTTTATTTTAAACCACATATGATTTTTCCTGAACAAATATGCACGAACACGCGTGCATGAACACATGAAACCGAATATGTTCCGGTGAAGGTTGCTAACACATTCCTCTCAAAATAACTTTGAAGAATTAACATAATGTGTAAATTAAAGCAGAAACATGTTACATTTTTATCACTCTGCAAGCTGAAAGCAGCTTGGTTGATTTGCTTTGAACTTTCAAAATATTCCTTTTTTGTAGTTTCAAACTAGACAAAAGAATTTACAGGCCAGACAGTATAGCTTTAAACAATTACAGAGGTGCTGAAAAGTAGGTCAACAAGTGGAATATTGGAATCTTTAACTACTCCCATTTTGTCAGGTTCTGCAGATTCATTCCATAGTCTGCAGAAACAAGGAATATTTAAGCTTCTTATGTAGGTTTACTTAGTATCAACACAAAGTAAAATTGCAACATTCCTCTTGATTTGCAATGTATTATACTATTATACACACACACACCACCCACTCACCTCCCCTCAAGAATAATATGCATTGTTAAAGTTGCAAGAGCTTGAAAAAACAAAAGGAAAAAGAGAAAAAAACTGAAAAAAAAAAAAAAAGGGAAACCAGGTAATGCATGTCACTATACAGTTTACAGAGAAGGGAATAGAAATAAGTTAAAACCAAAGAGTAGAAATTCCATATGCCACGGATTGTTGAACACTTGTTTTTCTCCAACATCATGGAATCTAATGGGATGGCAGTGTTAGAGTTGTGGTGGGGGAGCTCATGATGTTAAAATCACTAACTATATTTCATAAAAATTTTGTTTGTAAGGCTAGGACTGGCACATCATCCTATTATGAGACAAAAGAGCAGAATTGTTGAAGTTGCACAGCTTCATGAAGGCTGGTTGCTTATTATTGTTGTTGGGCTTATTGTTGCTGTGGTTGTTGCTTTATGCGTTTCCTTATTTTGATTCCAGGCATTTTTTCACTGGTTTCTTTATTGTGTTTTTGTACACAGCAATCAATGATCTTATTTCCTTATCTAGTCCTACAGGAGAGCTATGTTCTCTCACTCTATCTTCCATCAACCTCTCAGGTAATAAATGAAAAAGATGATGAGCACCTTGCTTGCCTCCCTCAGTACTCTGACTCACCCTCCTGGAAGTACTTTTTGCATGAGGGATCCTGGCTGTTAGTACTTTCATCCTTTTTTTCTCTCTCCTGCACCAATGAATAGCCAAAAGCAGACCATAGGACCATAACTGCTAGCCATCTGCTTTCTATGCAAACTAGAAAAAGCATCAAAAAGATTAGAAATTATTCACTCTGATTGTGTCTTGATTTGTTTAAAGCGTTAACTCTGTGAACAAAGTAAAGGAAGCAGGGGAGAAATAGAGAACAAGAGATAGTTATTAGTTATCACTGCAATTTTCAACCACAAAAGAATCAGAAAACAGAAAGAAAAACTAAGTAATCTAAGCCAATTCTTTATAAGTTTTGCAAAAGGTTACTCTCTGTCAGCTACTCTGATCAATGATATTATTATTATTATTTTACACACATATGTGCATGCATCTTTTAAAAGGTACAAAAGGTATCTATAAAAGGTACTAGCAGAGGATTTTGTTTTATTGTCATGGACACTTCATATCCAGAAAGTTTTACATTATCATGAACTATAAAGAGATGCATTAGAAGGTGAAAATTTGCTCATAAGATGTCAATGACATATACATTGTTGGTTAACGTTCATGAGCGAAAATGCATGCTTGGTTGATACCTCAGCTACATCTGAACCACTTGTTTAGCTGTATTAGCAGTTAAAATTAGCCAAAGAACCTTTTCTGCACCCAAAACCAATTTCAAACTATTGAAAATTATCCATCCGCAAAAAAAATTGAAAAAAACCTCCAATGGACCAAAGATGGAATTTGTCCATCAAATTTAAAACTGTGGTAGTATTTTGATTCAGATTTATTAATAGGGAATTTAAATGGAAAATTCAAGTATATTTTCTAAAAAAATGCAGCAGCTGTAGGCATGTTTTCTAGTTTTAAAAATTTTCTCATAGAAAGATGAACAAAGTGACAATTGAAAAGCAGACTTGCAGAAAATGTCTCTATATGTCAAAATGAGAGAGTTTAGTATTAATTTATCAAGTATTTAATTTAGTCATAGATTTCTCAAATAATAAAATATAAGGTTATAAGAAACTATTAGATCATCCAGTTTGTTCAGTACATCACAAGTCATTACATTTTACTTTACTAACTGTATATCAAACCCACCAATTTTTCTGAAATATATTTTCTAGAGGAGTAACTTACTTGTATCTGAAGTACTCAAGTATTTTAAATATCTTGCTATAAGTTTCATTTTTTCATCTGTCCATTTTAAGCCTTCAGTCATCTTGTTTCCTTCGTTCTAGTAGAAAATGAATTATCTCTTTATTCTTCATTTCTCTGCTTGTGAAATATTACATCAAAAGCCAGTGTCCGGATTCAAAATGCACATCCCTATGAGTAAAACGCTATCAGGGTATGAATCTGACCACAGGTGTGTGCTTATCCATTCCATTACTATTAGCATAGCCTCTGGAAGGCTTTCAGAGGAACACAACTAATACTGTCTGATACAATGCCTGAGTATAGTCCAAGGTTTAAAGACCATCGGGCAGAGGGTCAGTTCTAGGTCTCAATCTGTATGCAGCTACCCTGTTTCTGAAGGGACAGTGGAACTGTATGATTCATGCTTTGCCAAGTTATATGGACTATCAATAACCTCCTGGAAATGCACTTCTGTAGGTGTGATGTCAGGTCACAGAAATTATGAGGAAAGATTAGAATTCGGTTTAAAATAGATAGGAAAACGAATTTGAAATCATTTTATCAAAATTAAAGAATCATATTTTTCACTTGAATTGCACTCACCATACATGAGATATTTTGTGGTTAATTTCCCTTTCATTTGAAATATTATTTACAAGGATATCTACAAACTATAGCACTTATTCTTGCTGATAGCCCAGCAGGACACCACTGTTTAGAAAACAAGACAACAATATTAGTAGTAAAGTATTCAGGAGAGAGAATGTTTTTGACTGAAGTCATGTTTAATGAGGCTATTAGTATACAAAGGGGCTCCAGAAGTAGCATACAGAAGGATTATACACAAATTCAAGTTAGAAAATGTTAAAAAAAAAAATTAAAAGAAAAGGTATGATTACATGAAAATAACTTCTGTCAAAGAATAAAAGGGTGAATTTCTATCCACATAAATGCTGGTTCCAAACACAGGGCTAAATCTAAAAAGATTCGTACATCCACTCAATCTTGTCTTAAGCATCAGAATTGACTATAGAAAATGAAAAAGTGCAGTAACAGAATTTCACGAAAATTCAGGAGCTTTCATCTCTCAGTAAGTCTTCACTAACCACACAATACTACACAAAAATACATGTCAAAGTTGAAACAGTGAAAACAGACATAAAATGAAAGTTACTGAGTTTCAAAGACTGGAGGTTATGGCGCAACTCAGTGGGGGTTTGTTTCCTGGACATGGTTGATAACAGAAGCCAGTTCCATTCTGCTTCAGCGCTCTACCATTTTTTAGCTGGAAGAAGTTCCTGAATAGTTGTCCCACAAAAAATTTCTATTGTAGAAGAAAAGTCCTCAATTTTGAAGCTATTAGAGATAAGTCTGTGATGGGGGATAGGAGCAGGAAAAGACTCTGCTCTGCTTTCATAAAGACAGAAACAATCTCTTTTATTCCTTTCTGAAACTATGCAGGATATTGATATAAATGTGTATTTGAACGCTGTAGAGAAAATTCTCAGCAACTAAATCCTGTAAACCCATCCACCTCTCTGTGTGTTTTGATACAAAGAAGTTGCTAGAACAAGGAAACTGGTCTGAATCATAAAATCATAGAAAAGTATGAGTTGGAAGAGAACTTTGAAGATTATCTAATTTCAAATCCTCTGTCATGGACAGGGATATCTTCCACTTAGGTCACTATGATCAAAGCCCCATCCAAACTGACCTATTGAACATTTCCAGGGATGGGGCATCCACAGCTTTTCTGGGTAACCTGTTCCAGTGTCTCATCATCCACATAATAAAAAATTTCTTTCTTATATCTAATATAAATCTACTCTTTTTCAGCAGGTTTGATAATAAAACCTGATGTAACCAGCAAGAAAATGTAGACCCCAACTATAAAAATTATTTTTCTTCAGTTTGAGTCTATGAGACCTAAAAATGTTCAGATGTAAGTTTCCTATCAAGTGTGTTAACATGATTGACAGTAAAGGAAATATATACATGAAATCTTTGAACAAAAAATGAAACAGAAAATACAATTTATTTCACTTTAAAAACATGTACAAATATATATGTATGTTTATTTGTATTCACACAGGTATATATCTGTAAAAGAAAATATCTTTCAGAAATCTCTTTGATAACGTTCCTCATCATTGGCCATTGGAATATGGTAGATTTCCATTAATATCTAAACATTTTTTGGTCAATCTTCCACAGAACTCTGAAAATATACCAACTCCTACTGCTTATAATTCATCCAGACTGTATGTAACTAACTCATTTGAAATAAATATGTATATGCATAAAATACAAAATAAAATTAAAAAAAAAGCAAACCAAAATACGACCCCTACATATTTGGGTTTTTTAAATGCATACTTTCTTCAAAAGATTGATTAATTCTGCATGTTATTTTTCAACAAAGAAATCTCTGAAAGAAAAAGTCTCACATGCTTTTAACAACTTTGTGCCATCAGTTTTTTAAGAATTGTTCTTATAAACATTTAGAAGGAAAAAAAATATCACACACTGCTGAACATTTTTTCTGTGCTATTTTCTTTTGCAGATTTCTTTGGTTAAAAAATAGGTCAATATTCAATCTGATAGCAATTGTACAGCATGTTTTGAAATACTAAACATTCTTTGGAATAATTTCTTCTATTAAATTTAAAAAAAAATATTTACAAAACTTTTTTTATTTTCCTTAAGAAAAACAGCATTCAGTCTTGAGGCTTGATATAGTTAAGATATATAAAAGCAATGTGCCTTTGAAGTTTATTACAGTGATCATGAAGAGCAGAATATGAATAATGTCACTCAGCTGGAAGTTTCTATTTCCAGCTCTGTGAATTGTAATGATTTGAAAGTTATTATTGGGTCATATTTTGGACAAATTCTTCCAGAACCCTATTTAAAAGTATCTTCATAAATGCTTTAAATTATCAAGAGACCTAGAAAATGGAATTTTTGATATTGTGAAAAAGCGGGTTTCATGCATTGAGTTTGACAACAATGTTATGTTTTAAATTATATATCTGCACAAGTCTAGTACATCACTGCAGCCATAAATGACCCCTATGTAAAAGTGGAAACTGAATTTAATTCACAAATAGAATTCATTTATTATCCTATAATTTCAGACTCCAATGTCATTCACAGGAATACACAGTTATTTCATTGCCCCCTGTAAAGCTGAATGAATATTGTGACTTAGTTATGTTATTATTCTTATTAATATAATTTCCATTTAGAAAAAACCTGCCCTTTAAAAGAAAAATTGCGTCCTGAAGAGTAGTAAAAATTTCATCATCCTGAGTTTTATATATTAACATTTTGTCCTCTGAGGATTTTTTTATAGTAACTAGTTAACAGGTGGATGTCATCTAAAAACTATGTAGTTTCAAAATGCAAGTTGCTATTAATGGTGGATAGCAAAGCAGAATGGAGCATGGTTGCATTCCAAAACCTAGAGACAGGTAAGCAAAATAAGCTTGATTTTTTATGCAAGAATGACCTTGCTTTATGACTCTGTTTGTTCCCTTTCACCTATTGTTTTTTTTTTTCTTATGTGAGATCATAGATACCATTTCATGTACAGGAGTATGATCATTATTATTCCTTGTAGTCAATGCTTCATCATTTCCACATTTTTATATACTTTTTGTACTCACCCATCTCATTTTCCTTTCTACCTCCTCCACGTGGGATCTCAGTAATAAAAAGTGTACAAGAAGGAATAGACTATAAGGTAAGGTTCAAAAGATTTCTTGGTCATAAGTTTCAAATGATGAATAGTGATATTTTTCCTGGACTCAGGATAGTAGTCACATCAGTTAAAAACAATACTATGGAAATCATGATTAAGATGGCTTGGTAGAGGCTCTTTTTAGTAAAAGGAATGACTTGAATAGATGGATTCATCGGTTTTATCTGGATTAGGAAACAATAGTCTGTGAGAAAGTATATAAGAATAGCACAGAGATTTTATGAACACCAATTAAACATGAACAACTTGTCATGTCAATCTACTTATCTTTAATATAGGGTAGTTTACGATATGTAATCATCACTATAGAACAACATGTCATTTCACCTTTATATTATTTTGCTTTCTGGTATATGCCAGCCAGGGTCCCAAGGGCATTATCAGTTCTATGAGGGCCAGCCTCCAGCCTTTTTTAATAGATAGGCATGAGACTTATGTTACAGGTAACTTGTCTGATCCTTGTCTCCTTTTACTCCTGTCTGGACACTCTGACTCCTGACTTATCCCTCCTGGAACAGTCCCACTCCTGCTGCTCCCTGGAAAGGCCTATCTCAACATCACCATTTCATTACAGTATCTAGATGATTAAAAGCATTCTACTTTTTATGGTCTTTTGGAAATAAACTGTTGACTAGAAAAAATATCTGACACTACCTAAAGAAGTCTATTCTGACTTATTTGTTAATTTTCATCCTATTTATTATTTTTCTTTATTTTGTCTGTGTCCCATCAACATACATAGTTGCAACAAAAATTGTGCAAAACATGGTTGAATTTAATTTATTATAAGCCTTAAATTGGTATTATACCTCTTCTAAAATAGTTCTCTCATATACTTTGGTGAAAGTTGAGGCCTTTTGGGTAAACTTTGGTCTAGTTTCTAAGTTTTTTCTAGATTGTGGTAGGGCTTTTTATTAGCTTTTAATTTAATTCAGTTATCTATTGTGGTTTTGTATCATTAGACTATGCAGATTATGCACAAGAATTTTGGTTTTATGACTCCAGTGCAGGGCACTTAGGGTTACAGATTTCTTTATTCTATTACTTTAGGACTTTTGAGTATTTACGACACGGTATCTATTAATTTGAAATCAAAGGGATTTCAAACCAGCAAAGGCATTTTCTGGAGTGTATGAGTCTATATACTGTGTGAAATTTGTAGTTGTTGAGTGATTTTGTAATAAAAATCCCATTGGAGATATGTGAAAATTCCAACACTATTCTCTGAAAAACTGTTGTCTAAAAATACAGCCTTTGTGATAGATCAGCATGAGAAAATCTCAGTTTGTCTTTTCTGCAAAGTTCTTATGTATCCTTTAGTCAGGAATATCAGCTTTTTAGCCATGAATCATTGGCAGTTATGAGAAATGAGTTATGAAACTTTTGAGCTAGTGAATTTTTAGATGGTAGAGCATTTTCTGCATAGTTTTGCTACCACGTCATTTTTTTTGTCCATATCATATTGATGGCTTCATGGTACTTGGGTGAAATTTTATGGGATATGGCATATGGCAGTTAACATGAAAGAAATGTTCAAAACTCAGTGGAAGATATTTTAACTCTTAAAAGGGCATATAAATTCTCTTCTATATCATCAGCTACTTCCTGCAAAAAAATAAACAGACATCACTGACAAATGGTGTTCCTCAAAGGTTAGTACTGGGACCAATGTTATTTAATATCTTCATTAATGACATAGAGGAAGTGACCAAGGGCACCTCAGCAAATATTCAGATGACATCAAGCTGAGGGGTGCAGTCGACACACCTGAAGGATGGAATGCCACCCAGAGGAACCTGGGCAAGCTCGAGAAGTGGACCCGTGGGAGCCTCAGGAGATTTAACAAGACCAAATGCATGGTGCTGCACCTGGGTCACACAAACCCATGGTATCAATGCAGGCTGCAGAACGAACAGATTGAGAACAGCCCTGCTGAGAAGGACTTATGGATGCTGGTGAATGAGAGGCTGCACATGAGCCAGCAATGTGCACTTGCAGCCCAGAAAGCCAACTGTATCCCGGGCTAAATTCAGAAAAGCAATGTGACCAGTGGGATGAGGGAGGTGATTCTACCCCTCTACTCTGCCCTGGTAAGACCCCACCTGGAGTGCTGTGTCCAGCTCTCGTGTCCTCAACACATAGACCTCTATAAGCAAGTCCAAAAAACAACCCCCAATATGACTAGAAGGATGGAGCACCTCTCCTATGAGGAAAGGCTAAGACAATAGGGATTGTTCAGCCTGGAAAAGAATAGGTTCTGGGGTGACCCAGTTGTGGCCTTCCAGTACCTGAAGGGAGTCTACAAAAAAAGATGAAGAGGGACTTTTTACAAGAGCATGTAGTGACAGGACAAAGAGAAATTTCAAACTGAAAGAGAGTAGGTTTAGATTAGATATTGGAAAGAAAGTCTTTACATTGAGGGTGATGAGGCACTGGAACAGTTTGTCCAGAGAAGTTGTGGATGCCTCATCTCTGGAAGTTTTCAAGACCAGTTTGGATGGAGCTCTGAGCACCCTGGTCTAGTGAAACATTTCCCTGCCCATGGCAGGGAAGGTAGTAACTAGATGGTCTTTAAGGTCACTTCCAACCATTCTATGATTCTGTGATATTATTATTAGTTTTTTTATGGAGATTTCTTTAAAGTAAAAATCCTTCTTTCTACTCAATATTTCCCCTGAAAAATAAAGATGGGATGTTACTTTTAACAAAATGAAGTGGTTCTTTTGAAGAATGCCAAGAGGTTTTTAATAATAACACTAATGGAGGGAATTGATTCAATTTCCTTCTTATTAAACCAGACTACTAGTCTCAGACTGAAATCTTATAATTTTTCAGAAACTATAAGAAATTCTCTGTATACATTAGCAGAACTACAAAATGGATATATTGCTTTTCCTCTATTTTTTGCAATGATCCCACCCTGTCTTAGCAGTCCTTTCCAAAAAAAGATTAAGAACAATAGTTGTATTATAGTGTGTTACACAGAACTAAAGTGGGGAAAGACCCAAAAAAGCAATCAGGAGAACCTTGGCTCTGACCATGTTCCTTCACAGATAGAGAAAATTTCCGAGGATTCCTGTAGGATCCAGTACCAATCCAGAAGGACTGCTCCCTCTATTCGGATAGAGTAAGTTTACTAGCAGGGTGCTTACTGTGTCCTGAAAACACATTTTACATGACCTGTGTCTGGCCATATTTTCCTATTGATACAAGCTCTTTTTTAATGATACTTTTTCAGAGAATCACAAAATATGCTGAGTTGAAGGAACCCACAGGGACCCTTGAATCCAACCCTGTGCAGGACCATCCCCAAGATCATACCATGTGCAAAAGAGTATCATTCAAACGCTTCTTGAACTCCATTAGGCTTGGTGCTGTGACCACTTCCCAGGGGATCCTGTTCCAGTACCCATCTTCTGAGTGAAGAACGTTTTTCTAATATCCAGCCTAAACCTCCCCTGACAGGGCTTCAGGCCATTCCCTTGGTTTCTGTCACTGGTCATCACAAAGAAGAGATTAGCATCTACCCCTCCTCTTGATTTAATCCCAGTGGAGACAAAATGAATTTAAATATTTCTTTTATATAATACATAAAAAGAAGTGAACTGAGTCAAAGTATTAATTTGTAAGAAACTATTCACTGGGTACATAATATTCTCATTTTTAGGAAAGTATCTGTTAGAGTACTTGGCCAAGACTAGATTTAGAAATGTATTTAAATTGTATCACGTTGACTAAAACCTATAAACGATAGAGACAAAGAATACTTAACCAGGAAGCAGTGGACCATATGTTATATTTAATAGTCTAAGAATTTTCCACATAAGAATTACTGAATCCTTGTCTTTGAGGAAGGTTTTACTGCAAGGTCATCCATCTTAGTGTTCTATGGGGTTGTGTAGAGCTACTTCAGGGAAAGTCATAAGCACCCCTTTTACATGAGTTTAATTTCCTTGGAGCTAAGAAAACTAAAACCATAAGATACAAAGATTCCTTCAGCTCTCCATCCTGAATATGTTTTTTGGAATGATATGTTAAGTAATACTTCACTTCCCTCACTCTGTTGTTATGTTATTGAATTATAATAGCCGAGAATTTATTTTTCAAGTCTGAGTGCAAAATAAATTTTAACAGTTTTCTTATTTTATGGAAGGAAGAATCAAAGTGAATGAGCAGTATACTTCTGATTGTGGCAGGAAAAAATCACCTTTATTATAAAAATCACTAGGTTAGTTGGGAATGTAAAAAACAAGAGAAGATGAGCCAGTAAAATGGGAATATAGATGTTTAATAATGCACACAATATCCTTGTTTTGTTTTCATTTTTCTATTAGAACCAAAGACATCATGAAATACACTATTTACGTTAACTGGAATTTGTTGAGTAACTTAATGTTGAAGTTTTCAACTGTATTTTCCTTCATGGAAATTTATTCTAAAGTTCAAATCATTAGTTTAGATATCAGGGCTTGAATTTCATTGAAGCATAGCCACTGCCAAAGTTGCTTTAGTTGTTTCTCATTGTATGGAGTCTTTACCTCTCTCATTGATTATTACCATGTTTTTGTCTCATATTCCTACATATAGATAGATATTCAGTTCCTTCAATTATTTGTGTTTCTGGGTTTTTTTCTACTTTGTTTTCTTTATCTTAATGTTTTTACTATGATAAATTGCATTTTGTTTTTGGTTTGTGTTTTCTTTTTTTCTGGTATAGCTCTGTCTTTCTAAATATTTCCAGGAAGAATTGTTCAGCAGTTTAGAATTATTAGTAGAAGATTTTTTGTGCGTGGATGTTTTTTGGGGAAGTACTATTTTCCAAGCTTAAAAATAAGGTTTTATATTAAAAACAGCTTCTCTGTTAACTCTCATAATACAAGGTGATTTTTTTCCCTCAGACTTTTCTTTTCTTTTAAATTGTATTGCTTTTATTTTTTTAAATCTGTTTCAAATTCTCTAATGGTCTTCCATTTGTAGCCATCTCAGTTAGACCTACTTGTATTTGATTTGCACTACAACATATCATTGTATTACTAGACCCAAAGAATTTCTGTAATGAATCTTTCTCTAGTCCAATGCCTGAACATGTAACATGGAAGCATAGTGACAAAGGATGAGGAAAAGGCTGAAATACTTATTGCCTTGCCTCAGTCCTTCGTAGTAAGACCAGTTGTTCTCCAGGTACCCATCCCACTCAGCTGGAAGATAGAGACAGGGAGCAGAATGAAGCCCCCATAATCCAAGGGGAAATGGTCAGTGATCTGCTACACCACTTAGATACACACGTCTCTGGGGCCATATGGAATCCACCCAAGGGTCCTAAGAATGCTGGTGGAAGCGCTCACTTAGACATTTACCATCATTTATCAAGTAGTTCTGGCTACCAGGAGAGATTCCAGTTTACTGGACGTGAGCAGATGTGACGCTTTTCTACAAGATAGGCCAGAAGGAGGATCCAAGAAGCTGCAGGTCTGACAGCCTGACCTTGGTGCCGAAACATTGTGGATCAGATCATCCTGAGTACCATCACACAGCATGTGTAGGACAACAGGGGGATCAGGCCCAAACAGCACGGTTTTACGAAAGGCAGGTCCTGCTTGGCTAATCTGATCTCCTTCTATGACAAGATGATGCGTATAGTGAATGATGGAAAGGCTGTGGATGTTGTCTGACTATAATTTATTAAAGCTTTTGGCACAGTTTACCATAGCACTTTCCTAGAGGAAACTGGTTGCTCATAGCTTGGATGGGTGCACTGTTTGCTGCATAAAAAAATGACTAAATGACAGATCTCAGAAAGCATTGGTGAATGGAGTTAAACCCAGATGGTCACTAGTGACCTTCCATCGCCTCACTATTGGAGTTAGTCTTTTTTGATGATCTGGAAGAGAATTGAGTGCACCCTCTGTCTGTTTGCAGATGACACCTAGTTGTGGAGGAATGATGATCTGCTGCGGGGTAGGAAGGCTCTGCAGAGGGATCTGGACAGGTTAGATCAATTGGTCAAGGACAGTGGTTTGGGGTTCAATAATGTCAAGTGCCGGATCTGGCACCTGGGTCATGACAACCCTATGCAACACTACAGAGTAAGAGAAGAGTGACTGGAAAATTCCCTGGTGGAAAAGGACCTGGGTGTGCTGGCCAACAGCCAGTTGAATATGAGCCTGCAGTGGCCCAGGTGGTCAAGCAGGTCAAGGACATTCTGGCCTGTATCAGAAATAGTGTGGGCAGCAAGACTATGGAAAGGATTGTTCCTCTATACTTGGCACTGGTGAGACTGCACCTCAAATCCTGAGTTCAGTTCTGGGCCCCTCACTACAAGAAGGGCATCGAGGTGTCAGACTGTGTCCAGAGAAGGGTAACAGAGCTGGAGAAGGTTATGGAGCATAAATTCTAGGAGGTGCAACTGAGGGAGTTGGGGTTCTTTAGTCTGGAGAAAAGGAGGCTCAGAGGAGACCATATCACTCTCTACAGCTACCTGAAAGGAGGTTTTAGCGAGATGGGGGTTGGTCTTTGTAAAGCCCTAGTCCTGAAGCCTCAAGCTTCAGGTGTTTTACTTATATCTAGACTCCGAGTTCACCCACCGAACTTTTGCAGAGCCTTTAAGTTTCTTGATACTTAGAATCATGTAAAGAGAAAAAGCTATGCACTTTCTTCCAAGAGAACTTCTTTTATTTTAGAGAGAAAATAAGCATTTTGGCAAAAGGGTTTTTCAGGAAGCATTCCACAAAACACCTATCAAAAACCAATCCCATACAATTTAGAGATATGCAATTTATCGATTTTAAGTTACCCACTGGAGATTAAGGAAAGAAAGAAGGAGAGATAAAGAGAAGAAAAAAGTAAAGAAAAGAGGAAGAAGTTACAATAAAACTTGTATAGCTTCCACCTGAGGTAACATGATGGTAGGTTCCAGGAGAGAAGGAAGGATAAAGATGAAGGCCTGGTGTGCCTCTATTTATATGCCCTGGCAACTGTGGCCACACCTTCCAGGCAGGACAGCTGGTTCATTGACCAGTCAATACCCTCCTAGCCGAAGTGTCGGGTGAATCAGCCAATCAGAGACTTCAGGGGGCTACCTGAAGTGGATGGGCTACCAGGGAGGCCTTATTTGATTGACAGCTCAGCCACATGGATCCTGAACCATGGGCGCTCCATGAATTCAGCCATGTTGGCTGCAGGCCTTACCATGTGCCTTCCAATACTGAAGGCCTAGCCCTCTATCTACCCCCCACCCCGGTACACACAGTCAAGATGGTTCATTAGACCCAACAATCAAACAACCCAGTGAGATACAAATCAGGACTCTCACAATCTTTTCCCCCAAGTAACAAGCAACAGGACAAGAGGAAATGGTCTCAAGTTATACCACGTTTTTGGATATTGGGAAAAAATTCTTCCCTGAAAGGGTTGTCAAACATTGGAGCACGCTGCCCAGGAAAGTGGGTTTGAGTCACTCTCCCTGGAAGTATTTAAAAGACATATAGACAAGGAGTCTTTCTGCTGCGCCTTTTGCAGCCGGACGTGTCTATCTCATAATTGGCCTTTTTAGCCACCAACGCACTTGTAACAAACGTGGGTAGAGCCCTTCCCAAATCTTTGTTAATGAAGCCTAACCATGATGATGAGACATGGCACTTAGGGATGTGGTTTAGTGGTGGATGGCAGTGCTCGGTTAATGGTTGGACTCAATGATCTTAAGGGTCTTTTCCAACCTAAGTGATTCTGTGATTTTTAATATTTGCTAGAGTGAATAATATAGCCTAGAGTGAATAATGGGTAAATCTTTTTCTAGATTAATGTTATGTTATAAAAAAATGAACAGGAGAAATATACAGACTTCTGAGTAAAGATTAAAAGAGCTAGGTTTAACAGAAGATGACAAAATAGGTCATGATATTCTACAAATATTTAAAGGCTGTAATGAGGTATAGAGAGTGATTGTTTAGTGTGGTACATAGTAGAATAACTAATAAAAAATAAAAGAACCTCTGTAGTTAATATCAGGGAACACTTGCCAGCAGGGAGATAGAGATGCCTATTAAGACCTCTAAAGACATTTGCACAGAACTAGAAAATATGCAGTAGGCAAAAATCTGACAAGCTAGTCTGTAAACCTTTTCCATATCTCTTTCATAATTCCCTCTAATTTTTATTTGATTAATAGGGTAAGATCTGGAACATCCTTCTAAAGTCAATGGTTAGGATCACTATATGCCAATATTTGAAAATGCTTGGGTAGATGTTAGAAGGTTCTGGTATTATGTCTGATGACAATCTGATGAATCTCTATAATTGAATCCTCATCGTCCTTTCCTGTTTCATTCTGTGTATCCCAAAAGAATTCTGTAAGCTCTCAGCCAGATATGTGCATAATTTACTTGGGATTTAAAAGATAACCAAGGACTGAAGCAGTACAAATTCAAAAGGAATACTCATGTGAATCAGTTATTGTTCAATTCTCATCTGGGTAAAAAAACAATGTAACTAGAAAGACCAACACAACACGTGTATAAAATCTAGGTCTTTGGCATATCTGGTGTGAAAAGCACCACTAATTAATTGTCTGTGATATAGTTTTCTCTTATTTATTTTATTCTAATTGTTTATTGATGTATCTCTTCTCTCCTGGTTACAGTGACAAAAAGATCCATTGCAGCAGTAAGGAGAGCCATATGCAGAGAAAAAGCACTTTCTTAAATCCAAATTGCAATTCAGGGAAGAAATGAAAATTTGGAAGAGGCTTAGTAGATCTCCAATATCAGAAAAGCATAGTATACAAGAACCAGAACTATTGTCTTAACTGGAGAAAATGTGAGTTTGTCCTATTGCGGCAATTTCTAAATCAGCTGTCAGCTTCCTCTCTATAAAAAAATTACTGCTAACTAGATCTTCAAGAATGTTATACCAATGTATTCTGATAAATTTCCATCCCTTCTCTACTCTGTAGTTTCCAAAACTCTTATTACTACTATTTAAATCTAGTCTATGCTATCTTATTAATTTTTGTATTCACCAGAGTTGTTTGTTTTGTTTTGTTTTTAAAAAGCTCATAACATTTTTTAATATGTTTTATTTACATTTCTTAAAATAAAGTTGCGTAGTTTATGTTCTGCTCTTTTTCAGTCCCCCTAATTTTTTGGTTTGGTTGTTTGTTTTCACTGTATTCTTTTTCCTATGGAGTCATCAAAGAGACCAGAGAATAAAATATGTCTTCATTAAAATGCAGTTTCAAAAATTATCCTTACCCTTCCTGATGAAACTCACTTTACTGTCGGGCGACTTCCAAAAATATTTTCCTCTGTTGGCCAATTTTAAACTACTAAAGTTTCAATGAATTTAAATGATTGTGCTAAAAGTCATCCAAGAGGTTATGAAATCCTCCATGCTCAGAAGTTGCAAAAACATGCCTGAATAAGCCCCTGAGCAACATTGAAGTCAGTGTTCTTTGAGCAGGAAGTGGTACTAGGTGAACTTCAGAGCTCCCTTCCAGCATTTTGTATGATTCTGTGAGAAAAGCTGTCGTGAGGTTATAGACTGTTGTTTTCCCTTTGAAACTCAAACAGGTGTTGAGGGCCCAGACATTGGTAGAGCTCACAGATAAGGCCAGAGTGCTGGGTTCTGAAGGCTAAGAACAACCAGACACAGGTATGGTGCATGTAGAAAGTGGTGACTCACCAACATCAAAAGTGTTATTCTGAGGTGTCTTTATAGAGTAGGTGATGAGTGTCTGGCCCTCCAACATTCCAGAGTGATAGAAAACATTAGTTTTCACCAATGTTGTGTGAGAGCTCAGCCAAAAGCTTCAGTACATTTTTTAACTGTGGCCGGTACTTTTCGGCTTTGGATACAAATTTAACCAGTTGTTAAAAAACTGCATCCATTGATGTAAGCCTGCTAAACTGAAATTGGAAGTGATTCATGCACCATTTGGAAAGGTTTTTGTGTGTAGTTTCACCGCTAGAACATACCATTGTTTCAGTTTTTGAGTTGGGTGTTTATGAATGTCCAAGTTTATTTATTGTTCTTATATGAATTTAAAGCAGGCAGATCTTCCATTTTGTCAGAGGTTATAATTTTTTTTAATTAAATATCTTAGAAGTATAAAGCATTCTATGTCATAACTTTGAATTTCTTGTGATTTGGACTTTCACATCCAGATTTCTTGATTTTTTTTGAATAGTTACAAATTAGATCCAAACAGAAGGACACTATGGCACACATCATTTTGCCAGTTTGTTTTGTTACTAATGCATGGAGTCAAAACTTTTATTAAAAAAAAAAAAAAAAACACAAGGCAAATTGTGGCTATGACATGTAACAAACTCTCAAACTTCTCTGTCGCACAATGCATGCAGAATTATGCAGAAAGACATAAGTACAAGAAGTCGGGAAAGGCAATTCAGGTTGGGTTTAGGTTAACTAACCTTATTCTTTAACCATAGGTATGAATATTTAGCCAAACACAAAACCATACTTATGGACACAAATTATGTTGTGTCGTGTTCTGTGTGAGCTGGTTCTACTATAGATTATTTATATTACTGGTAGTCTACAGCATGTTACTGAAATAGCCATAGAAGTTAAGAATACTAAATCACTTGTTTCATAGGGTAAAATAACTGCAATGTTAAAGGTCTGACTGACATGAAGTAATGACTAGTTACTGTTTCTACTACATTAATCAATTACCAATGAAAGAATAAGCTCTCACTTCCTTTGATTAGAAATCCACCCTGGACCAGATAAATAATGTCAACTAAAGATCTTCCATACAAGTTACTCCCTGAAAAAGTTTCTTCCCCTTTCCTCAAACCCTCTACCTCTTTATTAAAATAGAATTTTCTGAAGGAAAAATATCAGCTATTGCAGTACATGTCATGGGAGTGAGTAGAAAATAATTTAGAAAGTTTCTGATTAAAGCTTCTGTGAAGATTTATCATTCATTTAAACTTATTTTCAAAATCTTATGAACTTTTCAGTTGCTTTATTTCCATTCTCAATCCCTATGTAAAGCTTAAAAATCTATAAAACATGTGCTAATTTTGTTAGACTTATTATGAAGAAAAAAATATTGAATACTTTTGATGCAGCCTTTTGTGAGAGCACCCAGTCTATCCCTAGATATTCCTTTCAATCAAAACAGAAGGCAAGTAAAATATTTTTGTGTCCTTATTCTTTTTCCTTTCATATCTTTCAAGAATTCACAAATCTGCCTCATTAGTTTGTGCCTTGGTTTCCAACTATGATCTTAAAAGAGTTTTTAAATTAAGGTAAAAACTTTATACTCAAAATTAAAACATAACAGTTTTGAAGCAAAACATTCTGTGTAAACATCATTTATATACAGTTTTTACTAAGATTTTAGGGTTAAATCTGCCTTCTGTTAAATTATGTGGGGATAATGTCAGTGAAGTTGATAGGAATTAAATCAGGTTGCCTATGATTCATTGCAGACAACACTCAGTTTAGTAGAAGAGATTTCATGAACTTCAAGACCTTGAAGTTGTAGGTACTGTATTACGATTCCATTTTAGTTACACAATTATTTTTCACTATATTATTAGATCTGACATGAACAATGGAGTCTTAATAATTAGAACTACCCAATTAACTCTGATGTACAACTGATGGATCTCGTTTCTTCTTCTTAAGACCTACATTATTTTATTTTCATATAATTAATTCATTTCAGCTATGAATCCATATTGAGCTAAATTTCTCATATGCTGTTCTGGACACAGACTTCAGTGACCATTCTGTAACCTTTTTAACATTCAATCCTATTAATTTGTAATCTGAGTTTGTCTTGTCTAAGTCTTATCCTTCATTGTATAATGAACTGACATATAAAATCTGCATAGAGGTACAAAGACAATTTATTTACTGAGGCTAGTGTCATTAAGTATACTAAACATATTTTATTCTGGGAAGCACGTACTTACAGAGTTTCATTATGTCATATGAAGAACCTTTAATGAAAATTCCAAACAAAACCCTTCACAGAAATGTATGCTAACATTTGGCTTTTATTCCAGGAAAACAAAAATCAGAGCCCTGATAGGGAAAATATAGAGCTGGATAAAACAAATGCTTTTATATTTTGTGTTCCCATTGTGAGCTGTTAACTTTTTCCTTTATCTTAATGCAGAGATAGTATTAACTGAAAGGAGATTGGTTATTTGCTTGCCAGTATGTCCTGCCCAGAAAAAAATTTATTTTATTTTCTTAGGCTAAAGCTACTCAACAGTTACTGCTGAGAGCTGTCAAATATAAAATATTTTATTAAAAAAACCATAACTGTTAATATTTGAGGAAAATATCAACACTTAAACGTATCAATAACAACTTCTTCCCAGAGTTACCCAAGAACCATTGAAATGCCTAATTTAAATGGGGATTTTTTTTGGTCACAAAGCATGACTAACTTTGGAAATTATTAAGTTTCTCCACTTAGGTAACATAATTTTGGTTAGCATATTTTCCTAGATAACCTTGTCTGTGCCTGGTGTTTTGTATTTTTTAACAACAATGAATTCTATATTTTATAATAATTTTCATTAAATATTTATACATATATATATATATGCACACTTGGTTTTGAATTGGAGTCATAAGCTTGATACATCCACCTCTTTCAGTTGGCCACTTAATGATTGGCAAGTGTGGCTGTCAAAGCTGGCAACTTTGAAAGTCTTTGCTTGGTTAACGATGTACTTTTTTGATGCTCTTCTGCTGGGCTGAAGAATGAGATTTCACGTGTATGCATTTTACTGTTAAAAAGCTTGAGCTGGGCCTATGTTGAAGAAACACTTTGGTCTTCAACCTTAGAGAAATACTGTGCTCATTTCTTCAATCACTGATTTTTAATTCTTTTTTTTAGTGCTAATTCTCTAACTAAATAATTCGGAGAAGACATTATGGTCTCCAGTGAAAGAAGTTTCATAACAAGATGAATCTTCTTCCTTACTTCCTCTCTCCTGGACTGAAAGAAAACTACCAAAAAACAGTGCTAAACTGAATTTGCATAAGGGTGAGTATTCCCTTTTTGTGTTCTCTAACCAGTGAATAAATATATATCATATATCTACTGCTTTACTTGTATTTTTGCTAAGTTATGAATTTTATTCTGATATCTTTCATCACTGTGTTGTTGAAGCTGTTCCTCCCTTACTGGAATTTCAGTCAGGACGAGGCATGTTCTGCTGATACCAATAATCATTTAATTTGTTTCTATTGTTTTACTACTACTTCTTTGGATTTTGGACAAACTATTCTAGATTCCTTTTTCTTGTTCTTATTATGAATTTTCAGTACATTATTGGGGTTTTTTTCACATCTGGAACATTCAGACTAACATTTGCTCATTAATTCTGGGATTAATTCCATTATGAATTTATGCACCTATATTTTATTGATTTTTTTTAATATTTAAAAGGAAGGACATTATAAACATTTTAGAAATGCTACCATTTTAAATATGAGTATACTGTTTAAAGTTTTGCAAGTGGCAGAAGCAAAGGTCAAAAAACAGGAGACTGTGAAGTACCACTGTAGTGCAAGAATCCCAAAATTATTGTTCCTTTGTGGGATTTCTGTATTAGTGAACACATATTGACTCATGATACGTGAAAGTGATAAGTGCAAAGTCATTCTGTGTTATTGTGACTGTTATCTAAATTTTGCACTAGAAAAACTGGTAGTGATTTTGCGTACGATGGTGGAAAACAAGTTGTCCATGAGCCAGCAGTGTGCCCTTGTCAGCAAGAAGGCCAATGGTATCCTGGGGTGCCTTAGGAAAAACATTGACAGCAGGTTGAGTGAGGTGATTCTTTGCCTCTCTTTAGTCCTAATGAGGCCACATCTGGAGTGCTGCGTCCAGTTCTGGGCTCCTCCGTAAAAGAGATACACAGAACTCCTAGAGTAGGTCCAGTGGAGGGCAACAAAGATGATTAAGGGACTTAAACATCTCTCTTATAAGTACAGGCAGAGGGAGCTGGGTCTATTCAGCCTCAAAAAGAGATGGCTTAGAGGGGACCTCATCAATGTTTATGAGTAACTAATGGGAGGGTGTCAAGAGGATGGAGTCAGGCTCTTCTTGGTGGTGCAGAGCAATAGATCAAGAGGCAATGGGCAAAAACTGATGCACAGAAAGTTCCTCCTGAATAGGAGGAAGAAATTCTCTACAGTGTGAGTGACCATGCATTAGAACAGGTTAACCAGAGAGGTTGTGGAGTTTCTCTCAGTGGAGATATTCAAGAACTGTCTGAACACAACACTGTGCAGTGTGCTCTAGGATGACCCTACCTGAGCAGGGAGGTTGAACCAGATGACCCACTGTGGTCCCTTCCAAATTTATCCATTTCGTAATTCTGAAAGCTAGACATCTAGTTCTACATCAAGTAATCAGAATTAAACTTTATTCTTCAAAAATGTCAGGGAATATGTCAATATCCACTACTTGCTGCAGTCACTGCAAAGATTTTCATTGCCATAATAACTCAACAGGTTAGACTTTCCTTTCTTTTTAACTAGAAACATTGCTTAGTGTCTTGATTTACCATAGAGCTATCCCTTAAACCAGAAATAAGTAACCATGTGACTGAATTGTAATAAATCAAGAAAAAAAGCAATACATGTGTCTTCTTGCTATTCTACCAAACAAAGAGGTTTAAGACAAATCCCAGAGATGTTATTGAAGAAATTAATTAAATATATATAAAGAACTGTATTTTAAACAGCTTAATCAAGTTCTGTTTCTTTAGTATTTTCATATATTTCTGCTTTTAAAGCTCTCCTACGGAAAGGTAAGACAAACTTTAACGTATATGCAAGCATGTTTAAGCATGTGGGGGTTTATAAGTATGCACAATATCTGTTGATTTCACAGTAAGTGCCAACTGCAGATGCCTTACACATCTTTGTACTAGATTTTACCTTTCTATTTTTATTTAAATTTTTAGAAATATCATTTTCTTCTCTTGCCTTTTTCTCCAGGCTATTGTTTATCCCAATAGAAAAATTCCTTATAACCAGGATTTGTATCTTTTACATAATTACTGACAACTTGCCTATAGCTATATTGCCTATAGAAGCAATTACAAAATGACTGGATTGCACATAAGCAGCCCAGAATCAACTTTTCACTGCAAATTTCTTTTAAATAGAAATATATTACCATTAAAACAATGTTAGTTTTGGCTGCAAAGTTAAAGGCAGAACATCAACAAATCTAAAATGCTTTCAGCCCTGAGGGAAGAGAATATTCCATTTCATGAAATAAGAGTGGGGAAGCTTAAAAAAAGCAGCTCATAAAAATCACTGACTTTCTGTTTTCCCATATCTGGTACCCTTCTTCCTCTGAACAGAAACAACGTTTTCCATATATTTTTTTCTATTTTGACTAATCACTTCCTTAACCCATTGTAGTTTTTACCTTTAAATTTTTTTGATACTGTGTTAGTTTTCTTCAAAATTTTTTAGAACAAAAGCTTGTTTCTACTGTACCTTTTTACACTCCCTTTGTGCCAAAGTTTCTCCTTATGCCTCTGTAAGATAAAAACCAATAAGATGACAGAAGCTTACTTCATAGGCATCATCATCATCATCATCATGCTACAAGAACAGCAGCGATTAATATTACAGAAAAATTACTTCAAAGTACAAGTCTTTTTTAGAAGATACTGCAAAGCAAGATCTTTCATCTTTCAAAGAATTTCCCCCACCTTGTGACTTTTAAGATGCTATTTAGGCTGGTGAAAAGTTACAATTAAAGACATTAAGTTTTAAAAAATTATTAAATTTTATGACAAATATGTATCTATTTCTTAATTTTTTGGTAGTTTCATTATTTTTTTAGAAAGATTTTTGTCTTGAAATATGTTGCCAAGAAATGTGGTTTAATTATATATACCTAATTTAAGTTTACTTAATATTTCTATTTAGAACAGATAAATTTACCTTATAATTATGGATGTATATAATATTTTTAATTTCTATTTTATTTTAAATTAACTTTGTGTGACTCTGCCAAAATAGACAACCTTGTTTATACACAAGGTGAAAAATTTCGATTCACTATTGTGCAGAAATTGCTGAAATAGGTATAAAATTGTTGTAAGATCAGGACCTTTGAAGTAGATTGAACTGGTAAACAGACACTTTTTCCCTGTAAGTAATTTCTACTTTCTCTACTTGATTTCTCATATGAACACCTGTATATGTTCCAGTATGTGCATCTCTTTGTGGTTAGATGAACAAGTAAGGAGAGAAAGAGAATTTATAAATAGCTTTAGGGAGGAAATCGTAACATAAGCATTAGATTCAATGATCTGTTTGATCTATACATGAGTGACTAGAAAATATTAATTTATTAATAATAAAGACAGCAAATGCTTGATAGTTGAGATTTTATTTTTCAGCATTACGTTAGATAAATTCCCCAAATCAAGTATAAACCCATAATTAAAATAACAGCCCATGAAGATTAGATTAGATCTTGTCAATCAGCTCAGAACAGAAGAGTCACAAGCCTGCATTTTAAAGAACATTCCCATGAGTCCAAGAATTCAGCTTTCCAAAATGAAATGAGAAATAGAATCCTTTAAAAGAAAGATGAAGTCCTAAAGGGCTTCCTGCCTTTTCAATTATTTGTAACTTTTTAAACATTTATACACTTCAGTTCAGATCTGTCTCTAATTTATAATTAATATGTATAACAGATCTAAAAAATCCCAAAACAAATAAAGCACCCTGTGCTTTTTTTTTTTTTTCTGTATTTCAGTTAATCCACTGTCAATGACTCATTTTAGAGAGAGAAGACAGTGTTCTTTAAGTTTCCGTCTGTTAGTGGCACTTTCAACTCTATGCTGAATTATTTAAATGTAGAGAACTTCATTTGTGGTTCCTTTGGATACCATTCAAAACTCCTTGAAAAGACTGTTTACATGATATTTAAAATGTTCAATGCTCCCTATTGAATTAAACTCTTTCTTTTATTACAGAAAATATAACTCAAAGTTCAAACTGGAGATCAAACTGTCACTTTAAACAGCACCGGATTTGACCATGCTTGTTGGTGATATCGACTAAAGGTGAAAGAAATTTCCCAACCTAAATAGTAAGGACTGCAAACTTAAAAAGAATTGTGTATGCAAGAATCTGTTACTACTCATAAATATTAAAATTCTATCCTATTCATAGTTAATTGACATCTTATACAACATTCAGTGCAGCAGAATATCATTTTTTGCTGATTTCCTGATACACTTTCAAATAATAAAAACAGAGGAGGTATCAATATTCTGAGCATCACAACATTTCAGCAATTGTCATCAGAGAAAAAATTTTTTTCCCCATGTAAAATACATTTTTAGTGTTATGTCTGCTAGGGTATCCCCATCTAGAAATTACTATGAAATTGAAAGAAAAACAACCACTATGTGATGAAAAAAACCTGTCCACTAGTGAATATGACACCTGGAGGTGTATTTTAATTACTTTTAATTAACTAATTAGAATTAATGGTTTTAAGTAACTACTTAATTACATTTTACTCAGAAATTTTGAGAGGCCCACAACACAGAGCCAATTTCCAGAATATATCTTGCTGTCACCTCAGAACGCTGTCTTAAAAAATTCCTTTTCCCCTCACTACAGCATTTGCAAAGACATGGAGTTTTTAGAAATTATATTTAACTACTGTCTACAGTGTGTTAAGAGATAGAATGCTGTCATACACAGATGATAGATAAGGGCTTGTATCTCTTCAGACAGTAGAGAAAATTAAACTCTTTTATATAATTGAATTAATCATATCCTGACTTAATTACAACTAGCAAGATATTATTTAAAGGGGACATCATATATACCCTGTGTTTAATGGCAAAGTTTAAATATAAACAACACCATGGGCATTCTAGCGTTGTAAAGACTGAAATCTTTCTACCATATCAAGATACAAAGTTTTGTAAAAAGGAAATAACATCTATTTATCTCAGGAGCTTTCAGGCGGCAACTTAGCTGTGGTCGTGAGAATCTACAGTTTGAAAATAGTTATCAAAGTTGAGGCATTCTATTGTGGTTACACCTCTAGTTGCATTGGTTGATTAATTGACTAATATTTAAATAAAATATCAGAAATATCTGCTTTAATATTTGAGTTGTAGTCTTTCATAGATATGCTATCCAAAATGATCTCATGCGGTTTATATGTTTTTTTAAAAGTCCATCAGGACATGTAGTCATGCCTAATTCTAGAAGTATTTCCCTATATTTTGTCTTCTAAAAAAAAAAAGACTATATCCAGTTTCTCACAATAGAAAGAATGTCACTTATTTTCTAGAAAAACAGAGCAGTATCTCAAGCCTAAGCTAATTTGGTTGTTTGGGTTTTTTTTTGCTATAGTCTTCTACAAACGACCATTCAGTTATTCTTTAGTTAATACCAAAAAAACCCAGAAATTATCATACCTTATGATGTACCTTGAGGAAAGGCAGGATCTGATTTCAGAACTCTAAGATGCTACTTTGGTAGTTTTAGTATAGACCTTCCTTGGTAACCAGTTTGTAACCAAGGAAGTGTCCAGATTACCCAGTATTCCCTACGATTTTTACGTAAGCTGGGGTATAAGAAGAAAGGAGGAGAGGCCTTCACTCTCTTTCCTTCTGGTGGCTCCAGAGGTGTGGATTCCCTGCTGTTGAGTCTGCCGTGTTGGGGAGTGAGGCCTGGTAAGGCCTTGCCGACCTTGGGAGGCCAGAGGTTTTCGGTAGTCGTTCCAGTGCGACTTCTCTTGTCCCAAGAAGAGTAGTAAGACATTCCTTTGCTAATTCTTTACTTGCTAGATCTTGAGCTTTTGACCGTGTATATTTTATTTTGTTTTTTTGTTCCTTTCCCCTTCCACTTTTCCTCTCGGAAATTGTATATAGTATTTCATCTGTAATATACATAAATACATTTATTTTCATATAAGTTTGGTTAGTTTGGATCTTTCATGGGTTTTTTTCTTAGCTCTTTACCAGAGTTCTTTTTCGTTGGGTCTGGGGACTTGGCGGGGAACCAAGTAAAACTTAGACAGCTACTGGAAAAGAAAATACTGATAATCCATTCTTAGCCTTAACTGCAGATTTTAAGAAACTAATTTTTTCCACTATCATAATAATGAGTGGGTTTGGCCTCAAGGCACCTTAAACTGATCGTACTTCAACATAAACTTTGGATTTTGGCATGTATCATCTATGATTTCTTTACTAAAATTTGTTGTGGACAGAATATAAAGGAAAAAGAAGAAAAGACATAATGTTCTTGAATAAAAAGCGGATGGTATTATTCTTTGACACTGTATTTCACAGTCTTAGTCAGTGCTCAGAATGTGGAACTTTAAACAAATAATGAGTTCCACAACTCTGATATGAGCTAGTGGCATTCATAATTTTAAGTACTCTCAACTGTCTGTTGAACATATTTCTGGTTTATCCAAAGTAGTATGAATATCAATTTTCAAAGAGATTTGATGCATACATAAAATAATGACTTTTTCTTTAGTGATGAACTGCATGGGCAAATTAAAAAAAAGACTTGCATTTTCAGTTTATTTGTTGTTATTACTCATCTAAGTACCTTTCTGTGTGGGTAAAACTTATTTCATTAAAAATGTCAGATAAATATTGACTAAATTTCTTTTAAGTAAAAAACAGTTGTAAATCTAAGATAATAGTGTGTTAAAATGAGTTTTAAACTGCAATTTTTCATAGTAGCATTTAAATAAACAAACATATATTTTGTAACAAAAAGAAACATCCTAGAGTGAGATTTTCATCCAGAAAACCCAATCAGATAAATGAATTATCATGTTTATAATCTGAATGCAGAATTGCAATTCACTGTGCAATAATCTATCAATATGTGCATTAAATTAAAAATTCCCATCTCTGAAAATTATTGTAAATCTATTTTTTGGAAAAAAGAAGGCATTGGAGGAAAAATAAATTACACTGAATAAAAAATTAAAGCCCAGTTAATTCCTACCTCAGGTTCACTGCCTGTGGAGGGAGTGTGCGATGTTACTGATTGCATCAGAGAACAACTCTTGTCTCAGTAATAAAATGGACTGCAAATATTTTCCATTTCAGTGCTGTAATGTATATCAGGGATTAATCTTTTTTTTCTTTTGACCTAAGAGATTCATAAAGGAAACCTTTTTGCTCTCCACAATATTCTGATAGATCAGAAGCTTCTTACAGTCATCTTGAACAAAAGGAAAACAGAAAGTAATGTTTGATTTTTGAAAGGGTAGCATGATTTTTGATCAATGTCCCAGCGATTTTCAATGGATTTTAACTCTGAAATTTTTAAAGGATGTCAGCACTGTACAGAGATATCAACTTGCTTTGACTACAATTGAACTAGCTTTGGGACTGGAAGTAGTATAGTTCTTTTAATCTTAAGCTAATTCATGAATTAAGCTGAGAAACAGGTTTGCTAATTTGAGTAAAGTATGATGACGACTGACACAGTCTGTCATACGATTGAAAGAGCAGAGTGACTGAAAGCAGTTAACATGGTTCCTGAGGCCTAACTAGGTAAATTTAGTTTATCTTTTGCAAGCTCCAACAACATTTTAAACAGCTAGTCAGACAGTTAGAATTTGCCACCTTTGTGAATACTCAGATCCTCTCAATCTGTGGTTGCATCAAATTTGTAAAAAGTACTCTGAGGAGGCATCAAAGGCAAGGAAGACCATGGTGCTATCAAGAAATCCACACCTTCTGGATGAAGGGTTTGTACTGACCATTGATTTACCTTCAGATTCAGCAGGCAATGAGAGGGTGAGCAGGTCACTGGATAAGGGGTAGTGGTAAGTTTCTTTCTAGTGAAACCCCAAAAAGATCTATTGAGGTACTGATTTTAACATTCGAATTATTTATAAGTATTCTTTATATGTTTCATTGAGATGATGGAGCTTGCCCAAAGAAAAGTAACAAAGTTGGTGAAAGATCTGGAGCACAAATCTTATGAGGGGCATTTGAGGGAGCTGGGGTTGTTTAGCCTAGAGAAAAGGAGTTTCAGAGAAGACCTTATCACTCTCTACAGCTAACCTGAAAGGAGGCTGTAGAGAGGCAGGACAAAAGGAAGCAGGGCAAAAGGAAATGGCCTCAAGGTTTAGATTGGATAGCATTTAGATTGGATATTAGGAAACATTTCTTCACTGAAAGGGTTGTCAAACACTGGGACAGGCTGCCCAGCAAAGTGGTTGAGTCATCCTCCCTGGAGGTATTTGAAAGATGTAGTTGTGACACTTAAGGACATAATTAGTTGTTGGACTTGGTAGTGCTGGATTAGTGGTTGGACTCAATGATCTTAGAGATCTTTTCCAATGTAAATGATTCTATGAATCTAGGATTTAGGAATTTTTAAAAACTCGCCCATCCTAAGTTATAAAGCAAGATGAGGAAACAGTATGCTTATTTCTCTTGTTTGTTTTTTAAAAAGAAAGAATTTTGTGTGGTTTTTTTCTGAGTCAAAGATACCATTCTCTTTTTTTCCATATTCCAAAACATCTCAAAGGAAAAAAAGTACAAAAAATTAATTCTGAAAGGCAAATGATTTAATGGCATTAGAAGACACTGTAAACAACAATCTAAAATTCAGAGATGTTGGTTTTTTTAATGTGCTACATACTATTTGAAAAATTATGTAATATTAATTTAATTAATTTACTATGTTGCTTGTACAAAAAGCTGCCAGCTATTTTATAAAACTTGTAAGCGTATAGCTCATTCCTGTGATTTTTCTAATTGAATGCCATCATACTACAATTGTACATGAGTAATTATATGCATCACTAATCCCTGTCTTACTCTCAATAAGTCTGTTCATATGAATAATGTTTACACATTTTGCTTCTAAATAGGAAACCAGACAATAAAAAAAAAGCAATGCAATGAAAATTTAATAATAAGAGAAAACAGAATAAAAGCCACTAAAAAGAGAAGAAAACCAACAAACAAAACCCTACTCCAGGATTTGAATTCATATTTTTAAATAACTGGTTTTCCATTCTTGACTATTTTGCCTTTTATCTTCTTTATCTTCTCTACATGTACAAAATTTATTAGCTACCTTTTATTAAGCCTGGACTCTGAAAATGCTTTGAAATACGAACAAAGATTTTGAGAAATCAGATTACCAACAGAATTTAAGCATTTAAACTTTTAAGTGAAGGATTGCCAATGGTGTGATAGTTTGTGGTTTTATTTACTGAAATTTTTTTGTTGATTTACTTGCAATGACCTTAAAAATCACCTGATACTTGCAAAATAAATACTTGAAAAATTCTTTGAGAATAACCTCACCTATACTGTATTAACAAGCACTTGATTTGTCCCCAAAATTATAGTTTTAGTAAAATTAAAATAATAGGCATTTCTCTGATAAAGAGTTACGTATTAAAACTGTGTGATAGGTCATATTTCTGTTTAAAAACTTAGTAATTGCATTTACCATACACAAATTTTAAGATGTTCAGTCTCAAGGTGTACTGGTTTAAAAGTTAACCAGCAGGGGAAACCAACCCAACTCAAAAGAGAGATTACAAATCAGAATAGCAATTTAATAAAATAATACAATAAGTACCACCACACAGACAAGCAACCGGCCCTAACCCACAAAGCCCAAATGTACAACCCAGCACCCCAGGGCACAAAAAAAACGGTGCTCCCTGGACCCCCCCTGAGTCCAAAGCAAAGGGAGAGGGGAAAAACCTGCTGGTGGGAGAACTGCTGCAGTCCAGTCAAAGTGGTGATTGCAGTTCAGTTGAGGGTGGTGGTCTCAGTCCGACTGAGAGCGGTGAGCTGCAGTCTGGTTGAGAGCGGTGAGCTGCAGTCTGGCTGAGAGCGGTGAGCTGCAGTCCTCCTCTGGATCCTAGGAGTGGTTGAAAGGTTCTGAAACTCCAGGTTTATATATTCTCCAACTCAGGCAGCAATGATTAGTCCCTCCCTCAGAGTGGGGAATTCCATAAAAGGATGTTCAGTCATTCCCTCAGAGTGGACAATTCCATAAAAGCGTGTGAGGGTGCTCAGTCAGGGAATTCCACAAAAGGGCATGAGGACAGGAGCGGGGAGGGAGGGGGGGCGGGGGCACCTCGCAGGCCTCTACTGACAACAGTTTCTGGGAAATGGCATGGAGGGCTATAGAATACACAGTTTTGGGCTACACCCATCCAGTCATGAATAGGTCCCAGCTGTTCTAACTAGGACACAAGGATAAATAAAAATACTGTTTTTCAATACTAAAAATTACATTAAACTCTTTCCATATTATGCAATGAAAGGAGGATTTGAATGAAAGATAATCCTAAACTTAAAATAACCCAAACAACAAAGCAACAAAAACCTCACAAATTATGAAAAAAGGGTTTTTTTGTAGAAATCACCAAATCTATATTCTTAATTAAAAAAAAAATTAACTGGAGAAATTATCTCAGCTCCTCAAGATATCTGTATCCAACCAGATTATGCATTTGCCTGTTATCAATATATTTTTTCAACTTAGTGTATCCAAACCTTATAACTGGATATCTTTATAGCTGAAGAAATATTTTTATTCAGAAAAAGTGACAAAAATTAAATACGGTTATTAAAATAGAGTTGGGGCAAAAAAAGAAAAAGAGCCCAGTTTTATAATAGCTATCTAAATCTTCTGTAAGATTTGAGAACCTGAAGATGCAAATGCATCCTTTATGGCTAAGGACCTTGCACTGTTTGAAAACCTCTATCTAGTAACTTCTAAATCCCTATTAACTCATTCCAACCAAGTGAGGAATTAGCAATGACTGAGTGGTCATATCAACTGATGTTCTGATTATTCAAGTGGCTGCAAATAGCTGCAGTATATAAGTGCAGAATCAAATTCATGATTTCAAAGGTGAGGCATAATATGGGCATGATTTAATACATTCATCATTTGATACTTGTTCATATGTTTCACATTACTCAATCAAGTAAATGTCTGCGTGTGGATGGACCACTGAAAGAGCTCAAAAATGCCACCCTAACCTCAAATCAAGATCCCATGGAGTCTCTCTGCATGACTGTCTCTCTGTCTGGGTTTTGCTGAGTATCATCATGTTCCTGTTTGCCCATTCCTCCATCCTGTCAGTGTAATTTTTGATGGCAGCCCTGCTTTTACATATACTGATGGTACCTGACCCAGTCTGATGTCATTTGCAAACTTTATGAGTAAGCGTTCCTTCACTTTCTCCTGGCCATTGACAAAGATGTTAAACAGAACAGTTTTCAGAACATATATTCTTCTTATATAAAATAGTTGACCACTTTTTTAAACCACAATTTTAATACAAAAATGGCAGACAGAGTCTCTGGTACTTCTTTCTTATATTTCTGGGTGATTCTTCCCATGCAGAAGAAAATCTGTAACAAAATGTGCATACTCATGAAATGAAATTTGTACAAAGAGGGAGAGACAAATCTGTAGAATTTGCTTGGGGAGTTTCTTTAAAGATATTAATGAAATTAATCGTCCTTGATTTTCTATGATATTTTACATATTAATTTTTAAAGAAATTATTATAAAGATTGACTTTTTTCACCTGAAATATACTGTTAGATATAACATTAGTATGGTTAGCAACATGTAAATGTTGCATGTAAGCAACATGTAAAAAAATCTCAGAAGAATTCATGTTGGTGTCTTAGGTCAAAATCAATTGTGTATCAAAATCTAAGTGAAATTATAATCTACTGATTATAATTAAGTGAAATTAAAATCTACATGACAAAAAGTTTTAGTTGATAAAACAAAAACACAGTATCATAAGATTTTTCTTATGTTTGGTGTTGCCCTACCCATTTCATGTACTATGCAGATTGTAAACCAATTTAATGGCTGTACTGGCAATAACAAAGGAATTTCTCTCCTTCTTCAATGTTTTAACTGTTCAAACCATGCTCACTCATATCTTTACAGTAATTGTGTACTATACAAACATTGCATGTGTAAATTTTTTTCTAATAAGTGTAGTCTTCAGAGACTTAAAGGAAGAAGTTTAAACTTTTTTTGAGGGAGTGGCAGTTCAGCATTTGGCTTGCATTACAGTACCTCATATATTTGACAATGAAAGTTCTTGGTTTATGTCAGATACATCTGTTTATTGGACAAATCATAGGAGCATAGAACAGCAAACAATACACAAATCTTACCTATATCAATTGTAATGTCACAGCCAGAATGCTTCATAGATATATTCAGAGGGAAAAATAAAATCTTTTATAGAGTAACTGATATTTTGGGGAAAAATTTTGAGATCAAAATTTTTCTTCAGGTTTGAAAGTAATATTTTCTAAAATATTCTAAAATGTGTCTCATTTGAAAATAAGTATTTATGTATTAAATTCCCATTTAAACAATATATTTAAAAAAATATATTCCAACATGAATATGTGTGGTAGTTTGGGCTAGGCCTTCCTTGGTGACCAGTTTGTAACCAAGGAAGGGTCTAGATTTACCCAGTATTCCCTACGATTTTTACGTAAACCAGACTATAAGAAGAAAGGAGGGAAGACCTTAGTTCTCTTTCCTTCCGGTGGCTTGGAGGTGCAGGTTCCCTGCTGTTGAGTCTGCCGTGTTGGGGAGTGAGGCCTGGTAAGGCCGTGTTGGGAGGCGGAGGTTGCCGGCGATCGTCCAGGAGCGACTCTCGGTTGTCCCAAGGAGAGTGGTGGGATATTTTCTTTGCTAACTCTTTAGTTACTAGATCTCGGGCTACTGATTGGGATATATATATATTTTATTTTGGTTTTTTTCGCTTTCCCTTCCCCCTTCCTTTTCCCTTGTGAAATTGTATATATTTTAATTGTATATAATTGTAATATAAGTGTAAATATATTTATATATATCACTTTAGCTGTCTCTCTCTCGTTTTGGGTTTTCTTGGTTATTTTTCTCCCTCTTCTCCCTGAGGTTTTAGTGGGGGGGGGAACTCTTGTGGTAATGTTTGGAGACTTGGCAGGGAACCAGCTTCAAACCATATCAATATGTTGGAAATATTCGGAATTAAAGTGATGGTCACATTTCATTCCAACCACTTAATTTTTCATCTTTCGACAACCATACATTTCTCAAAAGGGAGACACAAATCAAAAAGTGTGGCAACTGTAACTTTGCAGGTAATGAATCCTAATTATAACTACCCTGTTGAAACAGGAAGATTTTAGGTTCAGTTGCTTTTTGTCTTTTTATATCCTTAATTTAAACTCATTCTTTTTTTAATTGCCATTCTCTTGAACTGTGTAATGGTCAGCAATGGAGGGGTGGATCTTAGGTCCATTTTTGAGGATACAGAGAGCACTAAGCCACAGGAAAATCTGTGAATGATACTTGTAATTAAATATTTATATTTCCAGAAAAAAATGTGAACTAAATTTTCAGCTATTCTTTGTTCTGTTACTTAGTGACTTGTGAATGTTTAACTTTTCCAGAATCAGATTTACTTACTCATTTTTGAACTCTCTTACCTTTAGCAGTTCCATTTTCCTATTTTTCCCATCATACAAGGCTACCAAGTCTGCTCAGGCCATCTCTTCCCCTTCCTTGTTTCTTTATACTTGGTCTTGTTAACCCTCATGGGATCCCTGTGGGTCCATTTCTCAAGCTTTTCCACATCCCTCTGAATTGCTTTCAGGTGTGAATGTATCATTAGTGTCATTTAGGATATAGTATGGACCACCGCCTCCCTAAGATCTTGCTTTATGGTGAACCTGCCACTGGTTGCCGCAAGAGAGAAGCCCCGAAGAGAAGATACAAGGACTCCCTGAAACAACATCTCAGCCTTGGCCATATTGACCATCGTAACTGGTCTACTCTGGCCTCCAGTCGGGAGGCCTGGAGACACACCATCTATAACGCTGCTGATGCCTTTGAGAACGCACACAGGGTCACTCTCAAGGAGAAAAGACAATGTAGAAAGCATTGTGCCTAGCAGAATATACCACCTAAGGAGTCTTTCTGCTGTGCCTTTTGCAACCAGACATACCTATCTCGTATTGGCCTTTTTAGCCACCAGTGCGCCTGCAACAAATGTGGGTAGAGCCCTTCCCAAATCTTTGTTCACGAAGCCTAGCCATGTTGATGATAAAATGTCATTCTGGAATGCATGTGAAGACTACTGACTCACAGCTCACTGGGTTGTTTTTTTTTTTCCCATGGGCGATTGCAAGTAAGGCCATCACCTTACTTGTGTGATCTTGTGTGATCTTAAAGTATCTATGATCTAATACATTTTATATATGTTTACTGTAGATACTACACTTAAAATAAATGTAGAATAAAATCTTACACATTTCAGTTAAGCTAAAGCAAATTTTAAAATAAACAATCTATAGATCCACTATGTCTAGCTATCACAGAAATCTCATTGATGAGATAGAGCTTCCCTACTAGTCAGAAACTGGTGAATGAATAGAAAGAAAGGTACTGCCCGGTGAAAGTATGGTGTGCTATTAAATATTCAGTGAAAACAAAACTGTGTGTTGAAGTAATGTCCCCACTACTACTTTGGAATTCTATTTAATCCCTATAAATTTGGACTATGCATAAAGGCTAAACATCGACAATTTATGAAATTAGTTGGCAAAAACAGATACTATAATGAGATTCAAAAGGAATGTGGCAGAACAGTGGTAGTAATAGTTTATGTGATATGTACCATCAAATCAACATCAGGGTCAGGATTCTTGGATCGCAATAAGGACAAATCTCTTTAACTGTTTACTGGTTTAAAATATTTGGGTTTTATGCAAACACATTTCATTTTCTTTTATCTTCATTTCTCATTCACAGATATGAGCTGTCAGAAAGAAGTTGAAATACTTTGTACAGATATGTGGATAAACTTTCACAGTTATTTAACATTCATAATTATGAGATTACTGTTTATTGGTCAGAGGTCTCTATGACTAAATAATTAAGTCACTAATATCTTTTGCTTTTCAGAGGTATGAAATCTAAGGATATTATCAAGGTGTGAAAATTTCTCAAATAAATTAAAAGAAAATGATAGAAAAAAACCAATGCCTACTGTTTTCTAATAGAAGAACCATAGGAGAGACTGCTATGACATTGTCTGATCCTGTGAGGAAATGTGGTCCTTCACTGTTAAAAGGAAGGTACTACCTTTAACTACCCATGTCTGTTAGTCACTATCATCAGTAAGGTAAGATGAAGTATTCTATTATGTCCTCATATTGTTGCTAAAATGAAAATACAAAAGCAAAATTACTTTGACAAGGGACATTCTATTTGCAAATACTGCAAAATGCTTTGGGTATTCTGGATGTCTGCTGTAGTGGAGTCAAGCGCACTCCATGAGTGACATGATTACTGTATGCCCCCTACTACACAACTAAAACATCTTGAGACGTTTATGCCAAGGATCTTGAAGCTGGTTAAGTACAGCTGCTTCAAGTTCTTTCTTAGATGCTGATTGCACCATCTGTTTACTCATTCCTGTCTGTTGTTTACTATGGGAGTCACCTCCTAAACTAAAATACCTCACTGTCATTATGCTCTGAAACAAATTTTGTAGGAAGAGATAGCAATTGATAGAATTGGAAAAAAGTTTTCAGAAACAGCTTTTGTTTAGGTCTTAAATAGAAACAACAATTTCACAACCTAACAATGTGTCAAGAACAATTTTTCTGTGGTTAGCTTGATTGTGCTCATCAGTTAGACAATGCTAATCATACTTGTGTTTTTGAAGTTTTAAAAGATTTAAACAAAGTAACACAAATCCTTTTGCCTCTTGAAATAAGGTTACTTCGGATAAACAGTAAGGCAAAAACATTGGTTGCCACCTTTTCAAACCAAATGGAGGTGTTAAGTTTTGGGTTTGAAGAATGTATAAAAATTAAAATCTAAAATATCAAAAATACTAATACTAATTCAATGATAATATAACCAAGGCATTTCATTAAAGAGAGGGGGAGAATATAGCTCTATGTTGGGGGGGGGGGGGTGTTAAGTAAAAAAAAAATTAACAAAAGCAATTTTTTTTCTATGACAATTTGGGGGTGTTAATTTTCCAGTTGATGATATTGTTCATCAAGGTAGTAATTTCCTAAAACAAATAATAAATCTGCAGTTCAGATTTCTAGAAAGCACTTTTTATTATCTAAGATTTTGCTAAGTGTCAGTACATACACAATCACTGGTTTTAATTCTTTTTTTTCTCACTTCTTGCAAATATCCAAACATGTTCAGAAAATAAGTACTTAATTTTTTCTAATAACTTCTACAAACAATTTCAATTTAAATTATCTCATTAGTGAATTTATCTAATGATTTAGGGAATACAATTTTCATTTAAGTATAGTGGCATTAGTAGTTTTTTGTTGTATTAATTTTGTTTTTCCCTTTAGTAAATGTATTTCAGCAAGTTAAACTGAAAGCCTGCATTCCTGAAAACAGTACATTGATGTTTTGGCTTAGATCAAGACTATAATTTTGAAGTGAATCTCCTAATTATTGTCACTTATCACACATACACTTAGATTCATATCACAGGCTGGTTTCAAAGTGTCAGCTGTTTACATTCTGGATGAAAATGAGGCCAAACATAGAAAATAAATACTTCTAGTGTTCTCTAACAGCTAAAATAGTTTCAATCCAGGGTTCCTATCTAGAGTAAAACCTTCTATAGTGTGGACAGTGGATCTTCAGTATTTACTGTTTCAGCCTGAAGTGTATCATCCACTGACACGCACTACTCATGAGTGTAGACGCATTAAATAATCCAGGTAGAAAACTGGCAGAGAAAGAACAGAATGTACATTCTGTGCATAATTAGTTCAGATGGAAATAACTTTAAAATCCTTAATATTGCAAAGCAACTAAAAGAAAATGAATCCTCATTTGGTAACTTTTCAAAAGGATCTGGGACCACTGCATTCCATCATCTGACCTTGAACGTATTTGGAATAATGCTTTTGAAAGATATGGTTGCTTGTTCTGTCCTGTAGAAGAGGTAGGCTTTACTTTTAACCTGCATATTTGTTAAGAAAATCATGTTCTAGTTCCTTTTTCATCATATTTAAACACCTTCCAGATTAAGTGTACAAGTTCCTTTGCCTTTTGTAATCATGTGGTTCAACAATGGAAAATTATTTCTTAGGTGTTTCGATTGTTTCTTTCTCTTTCTTTCTTTCTTTTTCTTTCTTTTCTTTCTTTCTTTCTTTCTTTCTTTCTTTCTTTCTTTCTTTCTTT